>NC_057386.1:122222812-122397430 GCF_019320065.1 Cervus canadensis | reverse complement strand
TATTATTACTAAAGTTCCAATGTAGTTCGGGAGTTTTTTCCTGGTGTTCTCAGGTTTTGGGCCTAAGTCTCCTGCCTCTGGATTTCAGTTTTATTCTTCCTGTAGTCTCAGGACTTCTCCAACTATACAGCCCTGATAAGAAAACTTCTAGGTTAATGGCTAAAAGATTCTCCCCCGTTAGGGACACCCAGAGAGGTTCACAGAGTTACATGAAGAAGAGGAGAGGGAGGAGGGAGATAGAGATGAGCAGGAGGAGAAAAAGGGGGACTCAAGAGGAGAGAGACAGATCTACACAGTTGTCTGTTCCCAGAGTGTTCTCCGTAGCCCAGACACCTACAGAGATTCACAGAATTGGATTGGGAAGAGAAGGGGAAAGGAGAAAATAGAGGTGTTCTGAGGTAGGAAACAGAGAGTCAAGATTGGGAGAGAATAATCAACACACTCCTGAATAAAAATGGGAACTGAATTTCGGTTTAAAAATAGGGCTTCTTTTTTTTGTTAAGGTTATAAGTGTGTGAAAATGAAAATAAGGAGTAGTAGAGGAGTACTAGAGGACTTTAAAAGAAAGAAGAGAAAAAGGAAAATAGAAAATAGAAGAGAAAAAGGAAAGAAAGAAAAAAAAGAAGAAAAAAAAACAAAGAAAAAAAATTTTTTTCCCTAATTAAAAAAATCATAAAAATCTATGAAAATGAAAGTTAAGGAGTAATGGGGGAGTAACAGGGAATTTTAAAGGAAAATAAAAGAGAAAAAATAAAAAATTAAAAAAAAAAATAAAAAAATTTTTTTTTCTTACTTAAAAAAAAAAAAAAGTAAAAATATATCTAGGAATTTCTCTGGAGCTGTTGCGGTCAGTGTGGGTTCGGCTCAGTTTCAGATAGCTCCTCGATCCAGCTTACACTTCTCGATATCTACAGGCCCCTTCCGGTGTAGTCCGTGTTTTCTACAGGGATTTTAATCTGTTGCACCGGTCCCTTCTGAAGCGGTTCCCTTTGTTTATTTGGCTTCTGTTTGCCGGTCTCTTCAGAGCCTCATTTCCGCCCTGACACAGGCGGGCGGAGGCAGACTCTTATTCAGGTAGCTAGTTCCGTCGCTCTGTGGGGAGGGGCTGGCGCTGCAGGGAAGGGCTGGCGCTGCTTTCTCAGTCTGCGCTGCTCAGGCTCCCGGCTGCTCCATATGGAGCGCGCCCCGCGCTGCGCGTGGTTCCAGCCCTCAGATGTTCCACAAAAGCGCGGAGCAAAAAGCTGCACCTGCTCTCTGTGCCTTCCCCGTCAGAGCGGTCCAGGCAGCCAGGGGCTTGATGGGCGCACTTTCCCTAGGTGTGGCGCAGCCCACTCCCTTCCGCGGACCCAGTCTCAGTTTCCGCTGGCGCCAGTCGGGTGCGTGCGCCTTCTGCCCTCCGCGTCCCCAGCCCCAGTCCCCGCCCGCGCCAGTCGGGTGCCTGCGCCCTGTGTCTTGCCGTGACCTTCCCCTCCCCCCTGCCTCCTGCCTCCGGCGGGGCTGGGCCGGTCCGCAGCCTGCGAGCTCTTCTCTGGACTTTCTCGGTCCCTTTGTTCTGCGAACGGCCGGCAGTGTGTTCCGGCCAGTTAATTTTCTCTCTCTCTTTTGCTCTCCCACAATTCAAGTTGGCAGCTCACAGAAGCTCCCTCCGATTGTCCTCAGGGCACTCAGGCCCGGACCCTACCCCAAGCAATGCCGCCTAAGACTCCCTTCCTGGGACGGATCTCCGTCCTTAGCTCTTTTGTCTCACTTTTTATCTTTTATATTTTGTCCTACCTCCTTTCGAAGACAATGGGCTGCTTTTCTGGGCGCCTGATGACCTCAGCTAGCGATCAGAAGTTGTTTTGTGAAGTTTGCTCTGCGTTCAGTTATTCTTTTGATGAATTTGTAGGAGAGAAAGTGGTCTCCCCGTCCTACTCCTCCGCCATCTTGGCTCCTCCCTAAGCTATTTTCTTAAAGAGACTTCCTCCACTGCCAGAGATCTTGAATAGCCTCCTGGTCAGTCATCCGGAAACAATTCTTCACATAACTGATAAACTTGGCTTCCACTTTGGGAAGGGAACCACCTTTTTCTATACTTGCTTGCGTTTTTGCTTTAATGTCTTCTACAGAGCTAGGTCGTTTCGGTGCTTTAGGTGTCTTTTCCTGTTTTTTGAAGGATTCTTGACCTTTTGATCTTGGTGTTGATGGTTTTGAGTCTTTTCCATCTTGGTTCGATTTTTGTGCATTTTTGGCTGGAGTATCTCATACAGATTTCTTTACTGGAGCTTTTTCTTCAACTTCCTCATCAAAATCATCATCATCATCATTGTCTTCATCATCATTGTTGTCTTCATCAGCAGCAAGCTTTACTTCTTTCTGGGGAAACTTGCTACCACTTCCAGGGGCAGAACGCTTTCCAGATATACTTAAGAGTTTCACATCCTCCTCCTCTTCATCTTCTGACTCTGCATCTTCCTCCATAGCTACTAAGTGCTGTCCACTGATATGCACAGGCCCTGAACCACACTTCAACTGTAAGACCACAGGTGGTGTAATTCCAAAGCCCCCAAGAGAAACAGTTGGCTGTACAGACATTTTCAAAGTTGCCAGTGTTACTTTAATTGGACTGCCTTCATAATTCATCGCCTCTGCTTCAACAATGTGTAACTCATCCTTTGCTCCAGCCCCTAAACTGACCGTTCTTAAAGATAACTGGTGCTCATTTTCATCATTATCCACCTTGAAGTGATAATCTCTGTCAGCCTTTAGTTCACAACTGAAAAGATAGTTCTGGGGCCTCAAGGGGCTCATGTCCATGTCCACTGAATCCTCCATGGGTTGGCGGCACGCACTTATGTGGGAGAGAAGCCGGACGGAATTAAACGACTACTATTCGAACAAGCAGCCGCGCAGGACGGAATCATGCCAGGGAAAGTGGCCAACCCAATATTTAAGTTTATATGATTTATAAACGTACAACCCAACATGTAAGTTTATATAATTTAATTCATAACAGTAGCTGTGCTAATAACTGGTTTGCAGATTTCCTGGAAATTCAGCAAATCAGTTCTGGTTACAGGCTGACTCACTACTGCTCGTTGCCCTCCTTGGACTGGGTCGAGTCCTGGTATCTGGAACTTTTGTGGATGAAGGCACAGTGTTCAGCCTTTAGTCTACAATATAGATTACCATGGAACTCTCATTTCCAGGCTCCAGAGACTATGGTGTGTCTTTGCATGTTGAATGAGAATCATCTACCTCAAGGCTGTTAACATTCAGCTGGTGAGAACTGACATGGTCATAATGGTTCTGTATGGCCAGTGTCTATTCTGACTGATGAGTGCCCATGACATACATGATGGTCCTGTATTTTGAACCTCACCTCTGATCCAATTTTCCTGCTGTACCATTTCCTCTGAAGCCTGGAACATTTCCTCTCAAACCTGGAACATCCTCCAGGCATGACTGCAGAGCAAAGGACAGATCCCCGCTGGGAGGTGCGCCCACAGCTGTGCACAACCCTCTCTTTGCCACCTGCCTGGATGTCCCCACACAGGTAACTCCTGGCCTCTTAACTCTACTTCTCATGGGTTCCTGGGGCTCCTGGGTTTCCAAAGCATCAACCTCTAAAGCCTTCTATGCTCATTCACTCAGATGTGTCCGACTCTCTGTGACCCTCTGGATGGCAGCCCATGGGATTTGTCCCGGAAAGAATACTGGAATGGGTTGCCATTTCCTCCTCCAGGGGATCTTCCTGACCCAGGGATTAAACCCTCATCTCCCATATCTCCTGCAGGGCAGGCAGATTTTTTACCACTGAGCCACAGGGGAAGTCAAAGCCCTCTAACCTGGGTTCACACACTGTACAGGGCAATGTGTCTGTAACTAACAGAGGGGTCCCTGTGGATCTCATCCCTTGATTCTGAGGGCCAAGTACACAGGCCATCTCTGAGCTTGGCTCTGCTTGAAACTCTGAGACTGCACCATCATCCCCCTTGCGTTGGGACATTCTCTGCAGGGTAATTGCAACACTGACAATTACATGAGTCTGATGGGGCTGTCAGAACAGAACACAAGGTCTAAACAACAGATGTTTATTTTCTCTTAGTTCTGGCAGCCAGAAGCCCATGATCAAGGTGCATATCCTACAGTTCAGAAGACATCTACTAGCTAAGCCCTTACCTGGCCTTTTCTCTATGTGTGCATGTTCCTGGCATCCTCTCCTCCTCTTATGAGGACATCAGTCCTATTGGACTAGGGCCCCACCTATCTGACCTCATTTAACTTTAATTACATTTTCAATAGAATGGGAAAGACTAGAGATCTCTTCAAGAAAATTAGAGATACAAAGGGAATATTTCATGCTAAGATGGGTACAATAGAGGACAGAAATGGTATGGACCTAATAGAAGCAGAAGATATTAAGAAGAGGTGACAAGAATACACAGAAGAACCATACAAAAAAGAGCTTCATGACCCAGATAACCACGATGGTGTGATCACTCACCTAGAGTCAGACATCCTGGGATGCAAAGTCAAGTGAGCCTTAGGAAGCATCACTACGAACAAAGCTAGTAGAGGTGATGTAATTCCAGTTGAGCTATTTCAAATCATAAAAGACAATGCTGTTAAAGTTCTGCACTCAATATGCCAGCAACTTTGGAAAACTCAGCAGTGGCCACAGGACTGGAAAAGGTCAGTTTTCATTTTAATCCCAAAGAAAGGCAATGCCAAAGAATGTTCAAACTACTGCACAGTTGCACTCATCTCACATGCTAGCAAAGTATGCTCAAAATCCTCCAATCCAGGCTTCACCAGTAATGTGAACTGTGAACTTCCAAATGTTCAAGCTGGATTTAGAAAAGGCAAATGAACTGGCCTAAGCAAGAATGGGGGGGGGGGTGTCACTCTGATGCAGGTACTCCCTGCAAAGTCCAGCCAAGAAATGGGTCTGTCCCCAGTCCTCACAGGGCTGCCCTCCTGCCAATCTCCAGCTTATGGTTAAGGCCGAGGGGCACTGAGACTGGGCAAAGACCCACATGCATCACCCCGTAGCCTATCAGCTCATCCCTATCAGCTTGTCTGCAGGTCATTTGGTGTAGGGCTCGCTCACCGGCTTTGTTTAAGATCAAATTGCCAACATCCACTGGATCATCAAAAAAACAAGAGAGTTCCAGAAAAATATCTACTTCTGCTTTATTGACTACACCAAAGCCTTTGACTGTGTGGATCACAACAAACTGTGGAAAATTCTTTAAGAGATGGGAATACCAGACAACTTTACCTGTCTCCTGAGAAACCTGTATGCAGGTCAAGAAGCAACGATTAGAACTGGATATGTAACAACAGACTGGTTCCAAATAGGGAAAGGAGTATGTCAAGGCTGTATATTGTCACCCTGCTTATTTAACTTATATGCAGAGTACATCATGTGAAATGCTGGGCTGGATGAAGCACAAGCTGGAATCAAGATTGCTGGGAGAAATATCAATAACCTCAGATATGCAGATGACACCACCCTTATGGTATAAAGCGAAGAACTAAAGAGCCTCTTGATGAAAGTAAAAGAGGAGAGTGAAAAAGTTGATTTAAAACTCAACATTCAGAAACTAAGATCATGGGGGCTCCAAAATCACTGCAGATGGTGACTGCAGCCATGAAATTAAGAGATGCTTGCTCCTTTCAAGAAAAGCTATGACCAACCTAGACAGCATATTAAAAAGCAGAGACACTATTTTGCTAACAAAGGTCTGTCTAGTCAAAGCTATGGTTTTTCCAGTAGTCATGTATGTGAGAGGATGTGAGAGCTGGACTATAAAGAAAGCTGAGCACCGAAGAATTGATACTTTTGAACTGTGGTGTTGGAGAAGACTCTTGAGAGTCCCTTGGACTGCAAGGAGTTCAAACCAGTCAATCCTAATGGAAATCAGTACTGAATATTCATTGGAAGGACTGATGCTGAAGCTGAAACTCCAATACTTTGGCCACCTGATGCGGAGAACTGACTCACTGGAAAAGACTCTGATGCTGGGAAAGGCTGAAGGCAGGAAGAGAAGGGGACGACAGAGGATGAGAGGGTTGGATGGCATCACCGACTCGATGGACATGAGTTTGAGCAAGCTCTGGGAATTGGTGATGGACAGGGAAGCCTTGCATGCTGCAGTCCATGGGGTCACAAAGAGTCAGACATGACTGAGAGACTGAACTGACCTTTTCAGTGGCCCTCTCTCCAAATGCAATTATGTAGAGGGTTGGGGTTTCAACACACAGATTTTGAGCAGACACAATTCAGTCTGTAATAACTACTGATCACTTGAAATGTAGTTGGTCTAAATTAATATATGTTCTAAGTGTAACTGTACACTGTGGATTTTCATCACTCACCTGTTTTCATCACATGTTCAAAAGAGAATATAAATTTCTCATTAATATCTTTTAAAAAATACAAAACCAATAGAATGTTGTAAAGTAAAATAAATAAATAAATTTAAAAAATGCTATTTGAATTAAAAAATACCTTTTTATATTGATTACATGTTGAATGATAATATTTTGGATATATTTGGCTAAATATATTACTAGAATGACTTTCACTCATTTTTTCCCCCACTTCAAAATTTCTTTTCAATGTGGGCTACTGAAAATTTTTAATTTACATGAATAGATCACATTATATTTCTGCTGGACAGTGGGTGTCCAGAGACCCTTTCAGAGCTGATACAGCCACCCCTCTAGTGGTTGGTGGGGTATTGTTCTCTGGGGCCCTGTCTTGATGCCACCCTTCATCCCCCCGTCATCCCTTCCTTCTCCCCAGTTTCTAAAGCCCATATCTTCCTGCCTCTTCTTGGGCTGAGTCATCCCATTCAGTCAAAGCTGTGCTGTTACACAGGGTAGAGACTTGGGTGGGCAGCAAAGGAAGGACTTCCTGACCACAGCAGTGAGGATGGAAACATGTCCCTGTGATTCTTACCAGGGTCTGGCTCAGAGTGGGAGACGTGTAAGAAAAGCAGACCGCCAACCCCCACGCTGCCTGTAGCACCCCCTGCTTATTAGCATGTCTCTTGTGTGTTTTCTCTTAAAAGAATCTCCATTTCTTACCCTGCCTTGAGTTGCTCTGCCAAAAGCCCCACGTACAACCCCATGTTGGAACGTTACAGGTCCCAGGAAATTCCACCTCACCCCGCAGCAATGAATAAAATATGGTCCCAGATCTCTGCTCTTGCTACCGTGCAGGAAGGAATTGGTGGGGTGGAAAAAGCTATGAGTGACACTGTATACAAGGCTCCGGCATTTTAATGTATTATTTCACCGTGTCTTTCTAACAACCCCATATTATTATATTCACTCTACAGTTAAGGAAACAGACTCAGCGAGGTTAAGAAGCTCCTCCAGTGTCACCAGCTGGCAGGCAGCTAGGCCCTATTTGAGACCAAGTCTGTCTGACTCTTGGCTACCATGCTGTGGGTATGCAGTAAAAAGGTAAGAATTTTCATGTGCTCCAGCACATAAAGACTCTCTTGAGTTGGATTCAGTCCCAGGAAGGAAAGCAGAGGGAATTCTAGGCTTGGGACTGGCCTGAGCAAGAATGGGGAGGTCACTCTGGTACTCCCTGCAAAGTCCAGCCAAGAAATGGGTCTGTCCCCAGTCCTCACTGGGCTGCCCTCCTGCCAACCTCTGGCTTATGGCTCAGGCTGAGGGGCACTGAGACTGGGCAAAGACCCCACGCATCCCCCCGTAGCCCATCAGCTCATCCCTATCAGCTTGTCTGCAGGTCATTCAGTGAGGGGCTCACTCACCAGCTTCGTTTAAGGTCTTTCTTGAGGTTTATTATTTCTTTCTCCATATACCTGATGCTTCTCATTGGCTTTTCGGGGACCTGAGGGAAGTCAAGAAGTGAGAGGAAAAGCATTAGTACAACTGTTAGCAGTGAGCTGGGCTGCAGGAGGCTCATGTGTTCACGTGAGACGTCTGATCAGGTTGGAGGGGCCCTTGGGGGTCACAGCATCCTTGTCTCCACCAAAGAGAGGCCCCCGGGCATGCTGGAAACAGCAAGAGCTTTGAAGATGGACGAATCTGAGCTCTGAACCTCGTTCTGTCTGGTGACTGCCTGTGTGACCTTGGAAAAGTTACTCATCTTCTCTGGGTCCTAGTTTCTTCAGCAGAATGGGGGGTTATTTCCTACCTTGTGATGATCAAATTAGTTGCTAAACTTCTGACTCACGGCAAGCTTTGGAAAAACAGAAGCTTCTATTACAAGCATCATACTCAAACAAAAAGTTAAATATTGATAATCATTGTTGTAGGTGGCACAGGTAGTGGATTTAGACAGCTGAATTTTGTCAATATAAAGATGCAAATGTACCCTTCCCACTGCTCCCCTAGCAGGATTTTATGAGTGATTTATCCAAGTAATTGTTTATGGGCTTTTCTTTCCCTTTTTGCTATTCATTTGCCTTTCTTAGCCACTGGGGAAAACCTCACAAGACAAATTTATTACTCAGAGGTGGATACTGGGTCAATATAAAGAAGAGAGTTCAATTAACTATATTTTAATATAAAAATCACTTTTCTCAGCCACTAATTTGGTGAACAATAACAAGACTATTAACTTGATTATCTTGTCTTAAAATTAATTCCTGTAATATTAGGTTTTTTTAATTAAAGGAAATGCCAAGAAATTATGAGAAAATGGATGCTTTCAGATGAAACTGGTGGGAGAATACATTGTACTGTCTTTTCTGAAGGGCAACTCATCAGTGCATACTAAATGCTGTAAAAGTGGGCATGCCCTTGGGTCTAACGATTCTTCTGCTGTCAGGCATCCTGTGGGACTATCCTTGCACGGGCACAGAGGTTCATCCACAAAACTGCTAGGAGGCTGCCTGTGACAGCAAACTCATTGAAATCACAAGTTCACAATAGAAGACAGGTTCAGCAATCATGGTGCCTCATAAGGACAGAATGCTATGCAGCAATTAAATGTAATGACAGTATAACACTGTAAAATGTAGAGATGCTCTGAGGAGTTCTCTGAGAAAGACTCATTACAAAGTAATAGGTATTGCATGATTCTTTGTTTTTGGAAAAATGATCTGTTTGGATGTACACATATCAAAAGATATTAAAGAAAAAAAACTCCCTTGTCATGTGATAATTCTCTCTGGGGTGGGATTATGGCAGATTTTATTATGTTCTCTTAGCTTATGTGATTTTCCCATTGCTCTGCAGTAAATGTTAATCAGTTATATAATAAACAAAGAGAAAAGATTTAAAGAAAAAATAAACGGCAAGTGAAATTTGACCATGGCGGATAGGTGGAACTGTATTGAGAGTGGTTTCTGAAGGCACAGTGAGGACGGGTTAGCTACTCACTAACAGAAATCATGGTAATGTGCACACGTGGGAGGAGGCATGGTGCTTTTTCAGCAGCCATCATCACCCACTTTCTCCAAAAATAAAATTGGGCTATGGTGACTGCTGCTCTGGGCCTTTTGAGTGGAATGAAGAAGGAAGGGAATGGAGCCATATCAAAATTGAATGAATGTGGATGAACCCAGAGATTGTAATACTGAGAGGAATAAGTCAAAGAAAGACAGATATTGTACGCTATTGATTACATGAGGAATCTAAAAAGATGGTACAAATGAAGTTATTCACAAAACAGAAACAGCATCACAGATTTAGCAAACCAATTTATGGTTATCATAGGATGGGGGAGGTTAGGATTGGAGGTTAGATTTGGAGGTTAGGATTGCCATATACACACAGCTATGTATAAAATAGATAACTAATAAGGACCTACTGTGTAGTATAGGAAACTCTACTCAATACTCTGTTGTGACCTACATGGAAAAGGAAGCTAGAAAAGAGTAGATACAGGTATACTATGTAACTGAATCACTTTGCTGTACAGCAGAAACTAATGCAACATGGAAGACATTACTAGTGTAAGTAAGTAATGGTAAGTAAGACAATGGTAAGACATTACACTCCAGTAAAATATTTTTTAAAAATTGAATGACATTTCCGGTGGGGTAGAGGAGATGCAGAGTGGGGTCTGGAGTAGAGGGAAGGGGCTGTCACTGGCTTGCCTGATTCTGAACCACTTTTTTCCTGGGCTACCTAGTATGTGTCCTGTGCCACGCAGCTCAGATTAGAGGTGGAGAATCTACTGCACGTCCCCAGGGTACTCCTTCTGGTTCGCTAAATAAAGCATGCATGCATGCATGCGTGCTCAGCAGTGTCTGACTCTTGGCGGCCCCACGGACTGCAGCCCGCCAGACTCCTCTGTTTGTGCAATTTTCCAGGCAAGAATACTGGAGTGGGTAGCCATGTCCTTCTCCAGGGGATCTTCTGACCCAGGGATGGAACCTGGGTCTCTTGCATTGGCAGAATGACTGTTCACCATCTGAGCCACCAGGGAAGCCCATGGAAGTAAATATAACATATTGTAAAAAGGGACTGAACCCATGTCTCTCGTGTCTCCTGCATTGGCAGGAAGATTCTTTACCACTGGCACCACCTGGGAAGCCCAAATAAAGCATAGAGGATACAAAAAAGTATCTGAGACAGCCTTGAATAAGTTCTGCTAGACATGAAACAATGAAGTCATTTATAAAGTTTATCTTTCTAGCTATCATTAGCAATAACTTATAGGTAATATATCAAGCTTATCCCAATATACCAGGGTGTTTCTATCCCTTGGCTGAGAATTGATGGCAAATCTATCAGTTTTCATCTTGAGGGATGGTGAAGTGGGTGGTGAGGGAGACTTCCAAGGAGACCTGTAAGAATTTCCAGGAGTTCTTAAAACTTCTAAATCACGGACATTGGCTTTTCTCACACTCCTGGTATCCCTTCTCTCCTCTTGATATGGGTTTGCCTGCTAAGACTTCCTGCCCCTCTCCCATGCAGCACTTGAGCCTTGGAAAAAACTCATGGTATCAGCAACAGGGGTGGTCCTAACTGGCTGGAGCCGGACAGCACAGAGCCCACCTCTCAGTGGGCCCGCGGAGGGATGGTCATGTGACCCAGTTTGGACTAATGAGTTACACGGTTCTAAGAAACATGATTCCTAAGTCTAAGGAACCACAGGCAGAGAAGTTCTATTTCCTCAGAGACTGTGGACAGAGAAGCAGATACCTGTGGGGGTGTTGGCAGCCATTTTGTGCCCATGAGGGAGCCACCCTCCAGCTGAAGATGATGTGGGGAAGAGCAGAGAGGAGAGTCAAAGAAAAACCTGTTCCATGGTACCTTGCTGAATTGATCAACCTTCATTAGAACCTGAACTTTTCACGAACATTTCCTTTATTATTTCAACCGGTTTGACTTGGCTTTTCTTTCCCTCACAACCACAATATTTCTGAAACAGCTTCCTCCCTTAGATGTGTCAGGGCAGCAACAGATCAATAATTATTTCAACTAGTTCTCTTTCTCCTCTAGAAAATTAAGATCAGATGATCCCTGTTCTGGTGCATTTTTCAGTGAAAGCAATGAGACTGGCCCTATTTTGAGATCAAACATTTGAATCAGGGTTGACTTTTTCTAATTCCGCCCTTTTATGAGCACCCAGTTAATTCCTTCTTTCAGAACCAAAGCAACTTTCATCACAGATGTTATGATTAGAACACATTTATGAACAAAGACAAAATGAACACATTCAGATTTCCTTGCCATAATTTGAAAATCTATGACTGAAATGCTTCCTGGTGTCAGCTGTATACCCTTTACTCTCCTAAACATCCCAGGTTTCACCCCTTCATGAAGGAACTATGATAACTGTCCAAATTTCGAGTATTTCCCCTGAAATCTCACCTAATGACAGTTGCCTGTGCACCAGGAATTCACAGCACTGTAAAAGACTGAGTTTATACAGACTGGGATTGGTGCTGAACAATTCACAGCCGCAAAGCCAGACTGTGTCCTTGGCTTGACATAAGGCTTTAGCAGGAGAAGATTCGCTCCACAAGTGCTGAAATTATTGCAGTATTTCAGAGGATTCTTAGGAGACCATTTTTTTTTTTAATTTTTTATTAGTTGGAGGCTAATTACTTCACAACATTTCAGTGGGTTTTGTCATACACTGATATGAATCAGCCATAGATTTACACGTATTCCCCATCCCGATTCCCCCTCCCACCTCCCTCTCCACCCGATTCCTCTGTGTCTTCCCAGTGCACCAGGCCCGAGCACTTGTCTCATGCATCCCACCTGGGCTGGGGATCTGTTTCACCATAGATAGTATACATGCTGTTCTTTTGAAATATCCCACCCTCACATTCTTAGGAGACCATTTTTATTGTAACAATTGTTTAATTACAAGTGAAATAAGCCACTGGTAATAACCGACATTGAATGAGGGAGTGCTGGCTGTCAGGATATTTATAAACACACTTTGATGTGAGCACAATGAGGAGTTCACAAAGCATCTAAGAATTGCCATCTCTACAACCCTTCTAGAGGGCAATTTCACCATAGGTAATGACAAGTCTTAAAACTACATACGCTTTTGCTCCAGCAAATCTGCTTCTATCCAAGAAAATTATGCAGCAAGGATAAAAAAAGATTTATCCATGAGGATGTCTACCACAGTACTGTGAGTAATGGTGAAAAACATTTAAATGTCCAGCAACAGGCACTGGGCGAATAAATTGTGGTCGAGCCAGACAATGGTATATGATGATCTGAATTTGGTGCTACTATTTAATGTTGCTGAGATGCATACTCAACTGACGTGGAAGGGAGTATAATTTCAAGGGAAAAATGAATGTTACAAATACAAAGAACTTAAGAGCTTAGATCACAATTTTAAAGTTTACATTCATAAAAATCTATAGAAATTCCTGAAAAAATATATAAACTGATACAAACTATGATTTAAAATATTGATACATGGCAAGGTATAAGCAGGTAGTAAGTATTAGTCACTCAGTCATGTCTGACTCTTTGTGACCCCATGGGCTGTAGCCTGCCAGGCTCCTCTGTCCATGGGAATTCTCCAGGTAAGAATACTGGAGTGGGTTGCCATTTCTTTCTCCAGGGGATTTTCCGACCCAGGGATGGAACCTGGATCTCTTGAGTTGGCAGAAGGACTCTTCACCATCTGAGCCACCAGTGAAGCCCATGGAAGTAAATATAACATATTGTTAAAAGGGATGTTATCTTAGACTGCTTGAATTGTAGATAAATAATAATTTTTATTTTGGCTACATTTTTTTTCCTGATTCTAAAATAGTTTACTTATGTCAGCTATCTAATAATAAAATAATAGCGTTGTTCTTATTTGTAATGCAATTCTGACTATCAAAATAAACAAAATGTAAGTTTTTAATGTTGTTTTAAACAAGTAATCTAAGAGCCTGGAATGATGCAATTTAAAAGTCTATTTTGGGCACAAATGAACTTATCTATAAAACAGAAATAGAGTTACAGATGTATTAACAGAAAACAAACTTATGGTTACTGGGGGGGGTATAAACTAGAAGATTGGGGGGGATAAACATATACACATCACTATATATAAATCAGATAATAAGGGCCTATTGTGCAGTGCAGGGAACTCTACTCAATGCTCTGTAGTGACCACTACGGAGAGGAAGCTAAAAAAATAGCACGCGCGCGTGCGTGTGTGTGTGTGTGTGTGTGTGTGTATGTGTGTGTGTGTGTAGAGCAGAAACTAACACAACACTGTAAATGAACTGTGTTCAGCACGTTCATTTTCTAAGTCGTGTCTGACTCTGAGACCCCATGCACTGCAGCCCACCAGGCTCCTCTGTCCATGGGATCTTCCTGGCAAGAATACTGGAGTGGCCGTTCCTCCCTGCATGGCATCTTCCTGACCCAGGGATCAAACCTGTGTCTCCTGTATCTCCTGCCCTGCAGACTGTTCACTGCTGAGCCACCAGGGAAGCCCTATGTAAATAAACTATACTCTAGTAAAAAAAAAAAAAATTAAATTAAAGCATATTTTAACACACAGTATCAGGCAGGGGTACAGGCAGGAAATCATGCTAGATAGTTCAAGAGAGGGACTGTAACATAGGGGAGCAGTTACAAAGGTGTCAGAAGAGCTGAAAAGCCAAATTAGGGAAGATGAGTCATGCTAGAGATTAGCAAAATGAAAGTTCTACCACTTCTGGTGCTAGGACTAAGGGAGAAGGTAGACTTCAGAAGCTCTAGAATTGGGCCACTTGGCAGAAGCTGGACTTGTGGAAGAGAGTATTTTCAGCTGAAGGTGCCACCAGAAGCTGGAGTGAGAGATGGGGCGAAATACAGTAGACTTCCTCCTTCTCTCTCTCCCTCTCTTTCTCCCTCCCTCCACTTTCCTGCTCCACCTCCTACTGGCCAAACCTACAGTTGAGCCAGCTGGTAAGGGTGCCTGGCAAATGTAGTTTGCAGGGATCAGTCTTCCAGGGGAGCAGGAAATGAAAATGACTCCTCCCAGCCCCTACCATACAAACGCCTTAGCTCCAGGTGCTGGTCAGTTATTTTTGGACTATAAGTCTGGTTTTCCCTTTAATCAAGGAGCCCTTTGCAGATGATAACTTTGTACATCCCTTATCTTTTGATTCTAAGCCTGACACCCCCAGAATTTCCTGTGGCTAAGATGCAAATCCAAAATCAGGATCATTCTTGCTCTCTCAAGATCATTATCAAAACCCACCTTTGGAGAAAATGCAGAACTCTCCAACTTTCCCAGTTTGTTTCCCCAGGAAGTACTGTATATTCCAGATCTCGGAGACCAGTTCTGCTTGCGTCAAAACTCCCGTGTTCTGTGTACCACACCCTTTAGGTCCTTCCTGCTGAAAAACAAGCTAATGCTAAGTATTTCCTCCCTACAGACGCTGATTAAGGTGTCTCCTTACTGAGGTAACACGTTTGTAATACAACTCTACATTTTAGACTATCATCTGGTTAAAAAATGAACTAACAGGTACCAGGGAAAGATTAAAAAACAAAAAATTGGAGAAAATAAAAGCCAAGTACAATCCTATCACCATGTCCTTGGATGTCCTTTGTTTCACTTTCTGTAGTCACAGAGTCCCTAGCTGACTTTCAGAAAAGCTATCCTGGGAGACTTGATTTTGTCTTTGCTTCCCTTGGGTGTGCCATTGGACTTAAGATCCTTCAGTTCTTCCACTGCTTTGCAGAGTGTGGGTGGTACCTCCATTCTCTGTTGCCTGGAAAACCAAGGCGAATCTCTGCACTGTCCCCTTCTACATCATGTGTCCTACCTCTCATCTATATATGGGTCTTTAAGGGCAGGACTGTGAGAAATACAACGTGACATCCTGTAATGTGTCAGGCTGAAAGATGATACATTTGTATAGACCCATAGTGGAGCCTGAGGTAGGGATGGTTTTGGGGCAGGTACATTCACATTTAGGGGCTTATTACCCTGTGGCTCAGTGGTAAAGAATCTGCCTGCAATGCAGGAGATGCAGGAGACATGGGTTTGATCCCTGGGTTAGAAAGTTACCCTGGAGGAGGAAATGGAAACCCACTCTAGTATTCTTGCCTGGAGAATCCCATGGACAGAGAAGCCTGGCGGGCTACGGTTCATAGGGTTGCAGAGTTGGACATGGCTAAACTGACTTAGGGCATGCACACACACTTACATTTAATACTCGTGTGCTGGGATTGTTTTGAACAATAGCATTTGGAAATGATTTGGCTTAACCTGTTAGCTGACAAGTGGAGGTGGTAGGAATGCATGGAAAGACCTTTGTTGTCCAAAAGGCCCAGGTTGGGGTCCTGATTCTGTCACTTCACTGTCAGGCAACTGGACAAGTCACACACCTCTTCTGTGAAGAGGACCTAATGCTGTCTACCAATGACATCATCATTCACCTACGTGCCATACACGAGCCTAAGTGCGTTCTTCTTTGAAATACATGATTCCACTTAGTCCTCGCCTCATTACTATTCTTCCCATTTTACAGAGGAGCAAATTGAGGCTTCAAAAGGAGAAAACAACATACTATTAAATGGCAAAGTCAGGCACTGAAATCAGTTCAAGTGACATCAAAGCACATGTCTTGTTTTAGGTTTCTGTTGTTGTCTCTCTCTTTTAGCATATAAGTTTCAGGCGTACAGCATTATAATTTGACATCTGTATACACCACAAAGTGATACCACCACAGTCTAAAACCATCCATCACCAAACAGGTGACCTCCATCACCTGTGTCACTCACCTCCCCAACCGCCTTCCTTTCCGGTAACCACTAATCTGCTCTCTGTATCTATATATTTGTTTTTGTTTCATTTATTGATTTTTGAGTCCACATATGAGTGAAATCATACAGTATTTGTCTTTCTCTGTCTGATTTATTTCACTTAGCATAGTACCTTTAAGGCCCATCCATGTTGTGACAAATGGCTGGATTTCATTCATTTTATGGCTGAGAAGTATTACACACACACACCACATCTTCTTTATTTATTCACCCATTGATGGCCACTTAGATTGTTTTCATATCTTGGCTATTGAAGTGGAACGTTTAGGTCTCATATGGCAGTTCTATTCTTAATTTTTTGAGGAATCGCCATACTATTTTCCAGAGTGGCTGCACCAATTTATAGTCCCATCAACAGTATACATGGTTTCCTTTTCCTCCACATTCTCCAATTCTTGTATTTTAGATAGTAACCAGTCTAACAGGTGTGAAGTGATATCTCATTGTGGTTTTGATTTGCATTTCCCTGATGATTATAGAGATGCCAAATGTCTTTTCATGTATCAGCTGACCATCGGGATACATCTTCCTTAAAAAATGTCTGCTCAGATCCTCTGTCTAGTTTTTAATCGGGTTTTGTTGTTGCTGTTTGTTGTTGAAAAGCATGTGTTCTTAACCACTACTTTACCCTGCTCCCAATTTTGCATGGCAGGGACTAGACAAGGGATAGCAGTGACAGCTATTAATTTATGGATGCTGCCTCCAAAGCTGGCCCACTGGGTTTTTGTTAGATTTTGTCGTAAGAATTTTTATACGGCAGAAGATCAGAATGATTGGTTGAAGGTCAAGGCCAGAGAGGCAATCTTTCAAATGTCTGTTGTTTTCTTGTCTTTTATGAAAGAATGTTCTAAACCCATCTTCGTTAGTTCTTAAAATATGATCCACTTCCTCGAATCAGATTAAGATGGAAATGAATTCCTGCTAAATGTACTTGGGTTGGTACAGACGTCAGGGGAACAGCTGGGGATGCTCCGTCAAGTGTGAGGGGGGCAGGGGAAGGGGAGACGGTGGAAAAGAGAGCACTGAGGAACAGGCAAGACGTCTAGCAAATTGCAGACTCATTATGGACAAGGTCCCCAGAACAAAGCAGGCAGAGAGGGGGCAGGGTCCATGGGAAGAGTGTACACGAGTCCAGGGAACTCAGCCTGCACACGGATATTTAAGCTTCTGGTGGTTTTATGATGGTGACAGATGCTTGCCTTTGGGGAGAGTAAATTTCTTTGCCATAAGGGTATAAGGCAGGCACCCATTTACAATGTATGGATAATCCTGAACTAGTGACCTCATCCAGATGCAGACCTTGCAACTGAAATACGAAATGAGCTCCTGAATTCTTTAGAGACTCTCTTCACTCAAGGCAGGGTGCCTCCTTTAGACAGCATTTGTTATTTTTGAGGTATCACTGACATAGAACATTGTTTCAGGTGTACAACTTAATGATTTGATATTTGTATTGTACACCACAAAAAATCCACCACAAGATAAATCCACCACAATAAATCTAGTTGACATATGTCACCTTACATGGTTACAGAAATTTTTTTGTGTGATGAGGACTTTTTAGATGGACTCCCTTCACAACTTTCAAATACATAATACAGTATTATTAACTATAGTCACCTGTATAATCATTCTGCAGAGTAAATGACCTGAACTCCTTAAAAATATTAACATCTACATCAGCTGGGCCCTCTGGGAAGTGGGCACTGAGACAGGAGCACAAGAGTCTTATTGAGGGTGAGAAAGAGAAAAGGAGTGAGGAGCAGGATTGGGCAGACAGAGTCTCAGACCATGATGGGGACCTGCTAAAGTCTCAGCCCGTGCAACGTGAGCTCCAGAGCAAAGCTGGCCAAGCGTAGGGCAGAAATGACTCTCTGACTGGGGACTGCTGGACGGACCTGGTCTTGGTGTGAAAGCTGTGGTGGATCCTGAAAGTGCCACCCACTGTATATAGACAGAAACAGAGGCAGAGAGGCAATCATTCACACTCACATAGCTCATCAGCTGGCAGAGCCAAGATCAGACGCCTGCTGTGATGGCTCCTTTTGTGTGTCAACTTGACGGGGCCATGGACTGCTCAGACACTTGGACAAACGTTATTCTGGGTTTTTCTGTGAGGATGTTGTTGGATGAAGATTTAACCTGACAGACAGAGGAGAGCAGGCTGCCCTCCCTAATGAGGGTGAGCCTCATCTGTGAAGGACTGCACAGAATAAAACGCAGACCATCCCCAGTAAGAGGAAATTCCTTTAGCCTGACTGCCTTTCAGCTGGGACATCAGTTTTTTTCTGCCTTTGGACTCAAACTGAAATGTCAGCCCTTCCTGGGTCTTGAGTCAGGAAGCTTTTGACCTACAACTTACACCACCAGCTCTTTCGGTTCTTAGGCCTTTGGTGCTCCACCAACAGCTCTCCTGGGTCTTCAGTTTGCCAAATGCAGGTCTTGGGACTTATCATCCCCCACAAGTCCATGAACTAATTCCTTATAATAAATCTCTGTAGAAAGACAGAAGGAGAAGAGGGCAACAAAGGATGAGATGGCTAGACAGCATCACCATTTCAGTGGATGTGAACTTGGGCAAACAGCGGGACATGATGAGGGACAGGGAAGCCTGGCGTGCTGCAGTCCATGTGGTCTCAGAGTCGGACATGACTTGGCAACTGAACAACAACAACAAATCCTTATCTGTATAGATACATTTAGGTATCTAATTGTATCCCATTAGTTCTCTTTCTCTGAAGACCTCTGACTAATACATCCAGTCTCGTTGAGGAGGAAGATGAGTGTGAAGATGGATTCTGGAGCAGCACACAGGGGGGATGAGCATTCCAGTTAGTGAAGGCAGAGTGACGTGTTACCGAGGGTGAGGTGGGAGCCATGGGGCGGCGGTGGGCACACCTGACATTCAGAAAAAAGCACCAGTATAAAGAACTGCTTCACTGGCTTTCCTTCCACGCGGCGCAACACAGCCTTCCCCTTCCTCTCTTTTGTAAATCATCCAGCAGGATCCACATTATGCACGGGCACCATGGGAACGCAAACTGTGCTTTGAGGGGCCTGGCAAGGTGTTGAGCTAGGTGGTCCCAAGGTGGCCCTGGGGGGAGCAGAGAGGTGGAGGAGTGAGAGACACAGAGGGAGAATAATAGCATGTGAATTCAGAGCCCCAAGTCATCGCCCGTCAGCTGTGTGACCCCAGGCAAGTCACTCCCTCCAGTTACCGGGGCTCTCCCCCGGCAAGCACCTGCCGGGTCTTTATTCAAAAGACACGAGGGGACTAAAAGACACACTCGGTACGTAGGTCCTTGGAACCAAACACGCCAAGGAAAGGTTACTATCATTGCAACGACATCATGAGGATCTGGCATTTCTACAAAATTAAGTTATAAATGAAAAAGTGTAATTTGAGTGAGATTGTGAAAATATTCCCATTTACTCATTAAGGGCAGAGTAAGGCTATCAACTTCAACACAGTTGGCAATGGTAGCAATGCAGGGATATAACAGTAGGTGGCGCTAGATGCCATAGCTTGCAATCAAGTCCTGGTTCCTCCTAATCTTTCTCTGCCTCTCTGCTCTTGCTTGATAGAAATGGAAATTGGAGGCCACCGTCAATGAGCCCCCATCAGCCCTGGGATTGAGCTGGCCTGCTAGCAGCAAATGTGCTATCCACCCCGTAAAAAAATAAATAAATAAAATAAAAAATTTAAATTAAATACATTAATCTCATAAGCTCTTTTGAAAGACTAAATTGGAGGGGCCAGCAGGCTAGCTGCTGGGCATTAGTAGCCAATGGGAATGCATGTGACGGTCTGCCACTCAGCCTCCTGAAGGAGATTCAGGGAAGGGGCCCCAGGATGTAACAGCCACCTTGCCAAAAGTGCTTCTGTTTAATAATGATAACAGTGCCTAAATTTTCAGCACCTCCCAAATGTCTGGAAACATACTAGGCTAGAGATGGCAAATGGGCTCCAAGGTGAATGCTAGCTTCAATCTACCCATTAGAAGCAGTGGCTGCCTGTAGCTCCCTGCAGTTGGATCTCGTCAGAAAGGAGTTCTGCGGTTGATCAGCAATGTCCGCCATGGTCCCAGGAAGGAAAATCAGCGTCATGATGCGTGACTGCCATTCCTTTACCAGGCGCTTTACATATATTTTCACATGAAGTCTTCACAACCACTCCAAAAGTTAAGGGCTGTAACTATTATTAGCCCCATGTTATGGGTGAGGAAACTGAAACCAGATTAATTAAATAACCTGTATGAGGTCACCCAGCTGGTAGGGGTGAAACCGAGCAAGACCCTGTGGGGCTCCTGGGCACAAAAGTCTTTCTGTGTCCCTGGTTTCTTGATTACAGGAAATAGGTTTCATTTGCCTCCAGGACCTTCCCTGAGTGACAGTGGCCAGTTCAAACAGTGGGTAATCAGGGAGAAGAGAGAGAACCAATCAGGAAACAATAGTGCAGCCTTAGGGCAGGGGCCTGGCCCCCCCTCAAGGGATACATGTAACAATAGCTTTGAGCTGTTTCGCAGATAAGGAAACCCCCTCCAGGCCGAAGAAGTTAACTGCATACTGCCCCCAAGTATGCAGACCCTAGACCTGTTGGAACCGAAAGGTGGATGATGCTGACTCCCAGAAGCCTCATCACCAAACAATCATAAGAATGTCCACGAACTAATCACACTGTCCTCTTCGAACCATTACTATAAAACTCCTCACTACGCTCTCCGGGTTGGGACACACAGTTTTAAGGGCATTAGCCTGCTGTGGCCCCCTCTGCCTGGCAAAGCAATAAAGCTCCTCCTTTCTGCTTCACCATAAACTCTGTCTCTGAGATTCAATTTAGTACAGGGGTACAAAGACTGGATTTTGGCTACAGGAGTGAGAATCTGCCAATCTAGATGATCGTGGGGCTCTCTGTATTGCTGATCACACCACAACTTAATCCCTTTCTAGAAAATGAAACAAATTCCTTGCCAATTCATCTTGGAGAAAAGAAACAAGTAGTGACCCAAGAAAATCTCCCTCATGTTGTCAATAGCCAGGTGGGCATATGGGTTGGGTGGGGGGAGGGGATTAAGTCCCCATGTAGCTTCAGTTCTTTTTCTTAACTTGGAAGATGACATCAACATTTTTTGCAAAATCTGGGCAAACTCCCTGAAGGTCTAAGGAAACCCAGCCTTCCACTGGTTAATATCTGCTCACCTTCCATTTAAGAAGCAGAAGCAGAGCATCTAAGCCAGTGCTGAAAGAGAAAACAGCCAAGATGCAGAAGAGCTCGGTTGGGGCCTCTCCCCTTGGGATGAGGCTGTGTGTGACTTCAGGGCTGCAATGGTATGGGTCCTATAGTGCTGTCCACTGGGAGCTATTCAATCCCAAGATACATGAACCCCATTGAGGAGGCTGGGTGAGGGGCAAGAGTAGCCCAGCTATTTCTTAAACACCTACTGGGGTTAGAAACCAGCTGGGGACACGACTCAGAATGGGACACCATCTCTGCCCTCAAGGAGTTCATGGTCTAGTGGGAAGACGTGTATCACACAGGCAATTCAACTACAACGTGGCAAATGAAGGCACCAAACACAGCTTAGGGGTGGGGAGGGAGATTATCACCCCCGTTTCAGACTGAACTGAACACAGAAAGTGGAGGGAACAGTTTCTCAAACAGAAGGAACCATGAGAAGCGAAATGTAGAGTGTGATGCTGATGAAGGTTCTCTTGACATCCCCAAGTTGGAGGAAAGATGCCTAAAGCTTTAATGCTGCCGAGGAACCATGAGAAGCCACTTCAGCAAAATAAGCTCAGAGATGAGGGTCCTCACTTTGAACTGAAAATGAAGCCTTGAGTTTTACTTCATTTCACTTCATTTTTTATCTGTTTTTAAAATTTTTTGAATAGGTAATATTTTCAAATGATTTTAAAACATACAAGAGGGTATGTAGTTAAAAAGTATTATTTCCACCTTGTCCTCTAGACATTCCTTTCCCTCTGTGGAGATGACTAGTGTTATCAAGTTCTGTAACCTTCCAGACAGATTTCATACTTCAGTAAGCAACCACACACATGCACCACCTGGGTGGGACCCTCGTGTCAAGGGTAGTCAGAATATTCCCCTCCACAGCCCCAGAGATCCCCCCAGGTGCCCTGGGCTGGGCCACAGGCATCGTCAGGATGGGTCTGGCCCCTCTCACGATGAGCAGATGTTTGTCCCCAGCTGTCCTCTGGGTGCTACTTCGCAGCAGTGTGTCCTGGACAAGTGCATTCGATGCTGCACAGGTTCCCTGGTGGGGAAGGAGCTTTACAACCATGAAACAGAACTGCAGCTGCGACGCCCCTCACCACCTCTCAGACCTCAGCGTGTAGAACGCTCTAGAGCTGTGGCTTCAGCCTGAGGATCAGTGCGGGGGGTGGGGGTGGGGGGGCGGGGTGCAGAAGGGCCGAGATTCTGCCTATGCTCACAAAGACAGCCAAGTGGCTCCTAGTTAAGATATTAGCTATTCAGCCTACCTCTTTGTTAGGTTTCATATTTGTATTTTGACCATAAAGTTAAAAGCCACTGATTTAAGCGGTTATTATGCTTACACTGTAAATCATATGTTTCCTCTCTCCTCCTCTAAATTCCAGCCTTGTAGTTTGTGCAGGGAGTGTGTGTGACCTTATCACGTGGCATCTTTGGTCTCTGGCACCATGACAAGGACAGAGAGGTTTCTTGGTTGAGTGAGTGGGTGAATGGGTGAAAACGCAACTGTAACATTTGTTGAGTTTCAACTTTTAGACTCAGCTCACAGACAAAGCCTGGAAAAGGGAATTATCAGTCCTGAAGAGGATGTAGGTGTTACCAATCTCAGCAATGGAAAAGCAGTAGTAAAAGACATGAGAAGTCCCAATGAGGAGTTAGTCTTTTCTTCTTCCATTCTTCAGGGTGAATGGAGCTATGTTACAAGTGTAACAGCTGCTTTTAAAGGTAATTTTTTAAAGAACAGTTTTAAGTTTACAGCAAAACTGAGCAAAAGGTGTAGAGAGCTCCCTTACCACCCCCCCCACCTCTCACCATCACCTCCCCACACCAGGCCCACGCGTCCACATTCTTCATCATTAACAACATCCCCACCAGAGAGGTGCATGCCTTACAAGTGATGAACCTACAGTGATATATCATCACCCACAGCCCATCTTTACATTAAGATTCGCTCCTGCTGTGTAGTTCATGGGCTTGCACAGATGTCTAAAGTCACGTGTCTATCATGATAGCATCATGTGGAATAGATTCATTGACCTGATAACATACTTTTAAAAGATATAAAATTAACCAGTACTGGAACTATAAAAGTAGCACTGTCCTCCAGGGGATGGGATTCGGAAGTGGGCAGTGAGTGCACAGGGGTGCAAAGAAATTAGACCCTCATCTTTCATAGAAAATCATTACAGCCTTAAACGTATCAACTAAGAAATAGAGGTAAAACTTAAATCACTTGGAGGTGCAGATCACTGGAAACAAGTGTTAGACGAGGCTGGCTGGGGAATGGCATCGAGAGAGAGATGTGGGCCAGGAAGACGGGTTCCTCTTCGGTAAAAGCCGTTCCATGCTATTTTTTCTTTTTGACTTGTGTTTATTAGCTTAAAAAAATTACATAAGGGGACTTCCCTGGTGGTCCAGTGGTTAAGACTCTGTGCTCCCAACTCAAGGGACACAGGTTCAATCCCTGGCCAGGGAACTAAGATCCCACATGCCGCGCAGCACAGCCTAAAAAAAAATTAAGAATTTAAAAAAATCTAACTTAAAAGAATGTGGGAGCCCTAGTTGGAATTAAAATACAGAGCCCCACTTTGTTCTCATGAAAATCAACACAACAAGCCTGTCATATCCGTTCTCATTTCGGAGTCAAGACAAAATTAATTTGGAAAAGAAAATACAGACAGGGAGCAGAGCTAGCAACCTCAGGAAATTCAGGGAAATGTAATTGAGTAAGAATTATCTCCTTAATTACTTCTGACCAAATCAATAACAACGCTAGATGAGAAACCATGGTCGCCACCAATGAGTATCAAGTTACTGAGAAACTAATTGGGGTTCAGGCTTGTTTAAAAAAGCAAAACATCCTCCTTCTCAGAGTTAGCAAACATGGGCGGGGGTGGGGATGAGCCGAGAAGGGCGAAGACTGTGGCTGGCAGCCTGGGGTGGAGAAAATCAGAAGCTGAACCTGCGTGTGCTTTTCAAATGTGAAAGCCTGAACAAAGAACGCTTCTCCAAAAAGACGACAGCATGGACGCCCTTGATGGTGTCAAATGTTCATTTTCAGACTTTCCTGGGCCAACACAGAGGAGGCGCAGGTTGCCGGGCAAACGGAGGGAAGTGAACCCAACACCACAGAGATGGGTGAGAGATTATTTTTGTTTTCACAAGATCGACACAGGACCTACAAATAAAACCACCTCAGATGTGCCTTTCGGGGAGAAGCAGTGAGGAGCCTTGTTCCAAGGGGCCCCGCTGCATACCTGCCAGGTTTTTCTGGGACGTGGTGTTCGGGCTGGGGTGAGAACCTAGCCAGAGCTGAGATTCAGGGGTGCCCATTTGCCTAACCTCATGCAGACCTACCTGTTCCTGCCAGCGTTGGGGTCTCCTGACAGTTGTCTAGGGCTTCCTAACTCCCTTACACACTCTGGGCATTGCTCCTGGCACTCCGGTCTTTGAACTTATCAATGACTCATCCCCACTGTGTAGGACACACTGGGTGTTCTTTCATCCAGAAGACTCACTGAGCTCCTCTGAGGGTGCCAGCCCAGGACTAGGACAGACACACCCTTTCGGAGTCTCATGGGGGCAGGGATACAACTAGGCAATCTCTAATGCCTTGCTATGCAGGCTGTGGCCAGGGTGGGCTTGGGGGCTTCAGGCATGTCTGACTCATTGAGGACAGAGGGACAGTCAGGGCACGGAAATGGCTTCTTAGTCTAAGCGGCTCTTGAAGACTAGGAGGCTCTAAAAGGGGAAGGAGGAGAATGGTGTTCCAGGCAGATGTAGCAGCACATGAAAAAACCTTGAGGTGACCGACAACTCGATACTGAAGATGGTTCAGTCCAAGTGGAGCACAGAAGTGGGGTCGAGGGTGCAGAGGAGTGAGGAAGGAGAGGCAGGTGTAATAAGCAGAAGCTAGATTTACCTGCGGACTCTTGCTTACCCGAGGCAATTTTCTCAGGGCACTTTGAATTGGGTTTTCCTGTCATTTGCAATGAAAAGGGTCTTGACCATGATTTTTGTTAGCACATGGCAAGTATTTTGTCTAGATGACCCCAAACAACGCCCAAGGAGAGCTGTATATACTATTACCCTGTGGCTAAACCACATCCCATGGGAGGTCATTAATTTTAGGATTGTCAGGGAGTATCAGAGCTGAGAGACCACCCAGCACAATCCTTTCACAAAATGACAGATAAACTTAAAATGGCCGACAGGGACAACCCGAGCGGGAAGCATGGAAACACATACATCACCATGTGTCAAGCAGATAGCCTGTGGGAAGCTGCCACGTAACACAGGGAGCTCAGCTTGGTGCCCTGTGACGGCCTCGAGGGGTGGGGCTGGGGGTGGGGTGCGAGGGAGGGGATATGTGTTTCCTTATGGCCGATTATGTTGTTGTACGGCAGAAACACAGCATGGTAAAGCAACTATCCTCGAATTGAAAATAAATTTTTAAAGAAATGGCTGGCATTTATCAAGTGCTTACTAAGTACCAGGCACGGTTGCAAACATTTTTGTGCGTTAACTCATTTCACCCTTGTGACACAATTTGTGGGATAGGACTGTTAATCACCTCCCTTATACAGATGTAGAAAATGGAGTTACAGAGAGGTCAAGGGTGCTTCCAGAGTTGCATGACAAGCATGGGGCCGAGGTGGGGTTCGGATCCAACATGCAGTTTAGTTCCAAAGTCTGTACTCTCCCTTCTCCCTGCTCCACGAACAGATGAGCAACCCAAGATCTAGAAAGGCTGAGAATTTTCCGAAGGTCACACAGCAAAGCAGTAGAAGACTCAGGACAAGAATACACAAGTTGTCACTTCTCAACGTGACAGACAGAGTCTTTGGCAAATACGGTACCTGAGCTCTGGGTTCCTCATGCACAGAACCTACCTCATAGGGTGGCGACAGAGATTCAGTGCTAATGTGTATCAAGTTCTCAGGACGGGGCCGGGTTTATGGGGTCTTCTCAGTAAATACTAGTTGTTCCCGTAACTGTTATAATTAATAAGCGGTGCTGTTAATGAAGGTGCAAAATGCAGGTGATCTGCCATAGGACCATGAGCAAGTTGATGAATTACAGTGGCCGCTGGTCCCCTCGGTAAAATAAGGTTATTATCCGCCCTTTGCTCATGACACCAAAGCATTATGAGCATTAATTAGAAGTTTAATAATGTGCTGTGCTCTTTGATGCTCTATAAACATAGAAATGTGACGGCTGGATATGTATATAATCCCCATTACTGCAGATCTTGAATTGCTTTACTGACATTAAACAAATGAACAAAAAAAAAATTCAACTTTCCAAAGGCGTATAAATAAATCTGAGTTAAATAAAAGAAGACTGGGTTTTTATGATCTGCTGACAGGTTAGAAACCCAACAGCACCGGGCATCTGGCCTCAGCAGACTGGCTACTGCGCCAAAGTCTTGGGGATGTAGCAGAGATGCAGATATTGTGGGGCGCTCTCTCCCTCTGGATTTGCGCTCCTTCAGGGCTAAGAAACTTGTCACCCAGGATCACAAGTACTGAGCACAGAGCTTGATGTGCACCAAGCGCATGATCATCACTAGGTGGAGGGAAGGCTGACTTGATGACTGGGGGGAAGCTGGATGGACAGATGGGTGGATGGAGCCCTGAACCTCTTGGTGATGGGAGATTCAGTGGGTCTGGCCCCAAATACTTGGGCCAGATGTGGAGTCACATCAGGTACTGGAGAGAAAGTGTAAGGAAGTACACAACAGAAAGTAACAAATTGGCATCACACAGACCTGGGTCCCTGGCTGAGTGACCTTGGGCTTGGACCGAACCTACCTTTCTTCATCTAAGAATGACAATAATATGACCTAATATCTGTTAGGATGCTCTGAGCTCAAAGCAACAGGAAACTCCATGCTCCCTTGCATAAGCAATAAGGAAATTTCCTACTTTACATAAGAGGGATTCCAGAATAGAATCCAGGGCTGGCCTTGAAGTTCTGTTGTTTCACTGAGCTTCCCATAGAGTCAACTGTCCATAGAATCAGCTTCATCCTTAGACATCCTCCTCATGTGCCTGTGAAATGACTGCTGGTAGCCAGCAGGGTCAAGGCTTCTTTCCCAGAAACCCCTGGCAAATCTACTTTCAGGTCTCACTGGCCCAAATGGGCTCAGGCTGGCCCATCATTCAGACCCATCACTGGCTAGGTAAAATTGCCGTGACTAGACCTGTGAGGCTCAAGCTGTGGCCCATGGACCAACACTATTAGCATCACTTGGGAGTGTATTACACTTGCAAATTCATGGGCCGCATACAAGTGAATCTGGACCTGGGGGTGGGGTGGGGCCTAGGAATCCCCATCAGGCACTCTTGGGCATTCTTACACCCACATCTGAGAACCACTGGGTTAGACCACTTGGCTGGGATGGTCACTGGTGAGTCAACTACAAAATGTAGATGATAATGAACAACCTTAGGGCTGTCGTGAAAATATAAATAATACATATGGAACGGACCGGTATACAGTAGGCACATAATAACTTTGGGTTTCCTTTTCTTTCTTTCTTTACTGATATACAAATGCTACTACTCTTCCCTTTAATTCTTCCTTTCCCTCCACCCCAAGGTACCAAACATTCTTGGGCTGCTCTGACCTATGGAAACCAACTCGTAGAATGGCATAACCTGTGCGTGCACCTAGCAGCACTTTCCCCTGAAAATTGAGGCCAGGGAGCAGGCCCATCCACTGGGATGCTTGGCCAGTGGTATAATTTGAGGTATGTACCAGATTTAGTGTGTTGGGGAATGTTTTAGGGTGAGACCAAGCTGCTCCATCCTCAGATTCCACCCTCAAACCAGGTAACCTCCTCCTCTGGCCACAACACAAAGGGGACCAGTTGGTGGGTCAGGGTGCCCAGAGGCAGCCAGCCTGGGTGAAGGCAGATGAACACCAGAAGCTGTGGGAAAAGGGAGCGCTGAGGTCGGTCAGGCTGACGGCATCAACCTCCATCCTGTCTTTGGTCCTGTGTCTTTAGAGTCTTGTTTATGTCTTTAGGGAGGAACACGGCCTCTCTTGAGGCTTTGATCTCTGGATCTGCAAGTTCCAGATTCCCTTTGAAGAATAATAATAATTAAGTGGAAAAGCCCTACAAGAATTTTTTTAAAAAAGGTGGGGAGGAGCAAAAAACCCACCTAAGCAGATACCAGATGAGATCTGGGCACGGCAGGCTCTCTTGGCAGAGTTTCCTGATTCAACAGCTGGCTCTGTATGTCAGGCTCAAAGGAAAAAAAGAAATTGGGCACTTCTTCGAAGGAACTTTATTCTGAATAAGCTGGAACCGAAAAGGTCCCTTAATCCCTAGAGAGGAAAAGGCTTCCTTCGAACAGATGGGAGGGCAAAAGAAATGTTGGCAGGGAGAAGGGCATTAATTAAGTTGGAGCCCCGGCCCCTCACTTGACAGGCGGATGCCCTTCTGGGTCTTGTGTGCATCTCATTTAAGTCCCCTGTAGGCTGGGGGGATGACCCCAGTTTGTCATCCAGGCCAGGGCTGGTTCTTTATCCCATGCTAGGGACATGGACACTTTCTCTGGGAGTAGGATAACTTGGGGCTACATTCTGAAATTTCCATACCCCATTCCAGCAATCCCATATATATAGGATTTTTATGTATATATATAAAAATACTTTTTAATGGAGGCATTTTAAAATCATCATTTTTAAGACTTTTTTTTTGATGTGGACCATTTTTTAAGTCTTTATTGAATTTGTTACAATATTCCTTCTGTGTTATGTTTTGGCTTTTTGGCCATGATGCATGATCTTAGGTCCCTGACTGGAGATTGAACCCGCACCTCCTGCATTGGAAGGCGAAGTCTTCACCACTGGACCACCAGGCAAGTCTCTAAAATTATTATTATTATTAGCTTAGAGACTGCCTTTGGCATCACATGGCCCTGGATTCCAGTTCATCGCTGTGTGACCCTGGGCAAGTTATAACCTCTCGGAGAATCAGTGTCCTCACGTGTAAAAGGAGGACATCCATAATACGGCTTTTCTTTTTAGAGATGTTGTGAGAATCAGCTAATGAATTCAAGGCATCTCACACAGCACCTGGCATTTAACGCGTGCTCTGTAAATGCTGGCTATTAAGACGATTACAAGCTCTGCCAATAAGCTTCTCGGCTCAAGGCCCTGTCTTAAATGAGACCTTACTAGGAAGAGCAAGTGTGCATTAAAACAACCTTAAGAATAGAGATGGATCCTTGAGACAAACTGTCTGGCTTTAAGATGCTAGTTCCACCAGGTAATGGCATCTGTGACCACGCCTCTCAGCAAACAGAAGACAGTGAAAAGTGAAGTCGTTCAGTCGTGCCCAATTCTTTGGGACCCCATGGACTGTAGCCTACAGGCTCCTCTGTCCATGGGATTTTCCAGGCAAGAGTACTGGAGTGGGTTGCCATTTCCTTCTCCAGAGGATCTTCCCAACCCAGGGATTGAACTTGGGTCTCTTGCATTATAGGCAGATGCTTTACCGTCTGAGCCACCAGGGAAGCTTAAACAGAGGAAGAGCGGATGATGTGGCCTTTAAGGTCCCTTCCACGGGACTTGCTGTGTCATTACGTGTCCCTTCCCCTTGGCCACAGACCCACGTGAGCAAGTCCCCTGGGTGGCGGTGGGTCCTTCTGCTGCTGCCACATCCAGGTCCCATGCTCTCTTTGCAGGACTGGCTTCCCAGCTAGTCCTGCAGGCTCCCACTGACAGTCCTGCCTCTTTATGATCTACAGTGGGTTTAACAGCATCATCCCCAAAATTTACACCCACGTGAAACTTCACAACAAGAACTTATTCAGAAAGAGGGTCTTTGCAGACGCAATTAGTTAAGATAAAGTCTTACTGGATGGGGCTTCCCAGGCAGCACTCGTGGTAAAGACCCTGCCTGCCAATGCAGGTTAGATATGAGAGGTGTGGGTTCGATCCTTGGATAGGGAAGATCCCCTGGAGGAGGGCAAAGCAACCTACTCCAGTATTCTTGCCTGGAGAATCCCATGGACAGAGGAGCCTGGCAGGCTACAGTTCACTGGGTTGCAAAGAGTTGGACATGACTAAAGTTACTTAGCATGCGCGTGTGCATACACACACACACACATGCATGCATACTGGACGTGCGTGGGCCCTATATCCAATGACCGGTGTCCTTCTAAGAAGAGGAGAGGACAGCAGAGGAGGCCATGTGGAGATGGAGGTGGGGGTGGAGGGAACCATCTACAAGCCAGAGGACGCTGAGGACTGCCAGTGGTCAGGAGGAGCTGGTAGCGAGGAGCCTTCACAAGGAACCAAGGAGCCTACCAGCTGGTAGGAGTGAGCCTTTACAAGGAACCAAGCCTGCCCAATGGGCCTAGATTTTGAGCTTCTGAATTCCTAAACTGTGAGAGAACCAACTTCTATCATTTGAAGTCACCCAGTTTGTGATAATTTGTTACAGTGGCCCTAGGAAACTGACTTGCCATTTTTCCATAAAACAAACGTCTCTACCACTCTCCTCAGTGGCCTCAAAGCAAAGTCCCAATTCTTTGGGGTTACTCCATCGAGTCTCTCATGGCTGCATCTGCTGGTGCACACACCCCATCCTCCCGTCTAAACACCTGGGAAATGTGCGTACTCCTGGGACATGTCATGTCTCCTGCAGGAGATGCCCTTCCTCTCCTCTCCCACCTGGAACACTCCTGCTCATCCTTCCAGGCCCAATTTAAATATCACCACCACCGTGAAGCCTTCCCCAGCACACCCTCTTCTATTTTCCTTCCACTGGCCAAGCTAGTTATATTTCTCTTTGTTCCCACAGCATATTGGACAAGCCTCTCTCCCTCGAACACTGAGTTCACACACTAAGGCCCTTTGTTTGATGCAGCCGTGCTTATACTAGTTGTGAGCTCTGAGATCAGATGGTCTTAGCTTTGTAAGGGATTCATAAATGTTTGTTGATTGACTTAATGACTCTTTGGTATGGATAATGAAAGATGGAGGGAACTGATACCATTGAATAGGAGATGCGACAGCTGAGAGGTGGCAGAATATATGCAAAGATGACCAGGACATGAAGGGTCAAGATGATAACTTTTCCCAATCAGTCTTGGGGAGGCCAGTTGCCCAAGTTGCCATGTGCACCATGGGTGGTCATCCATGAGAAGTACTGTTTTCTGTAGAGCCAGAAGCCTTCCCATTCTGGGTGCCTTTGGAAAGTACAACTCTGCTTTTATCGGGGGCGGGGATTGTCTGCAGGCAAACAGCAAGGAGTGTGGTCCTTACATGGACTACAACATGGTGGGAGGATGCTAACATGGACCCCTCTCATCATGAGTCATCCCCTGCTTCATGACAGACAGACTGAACCAGAGGAGATGCACTTATGAAGCCAAAGGGGACACAAGAAGCGGAGGGGACAAGTGGCGAGTGTGTGGACATCAGCAAGAGACTGACATAGGCTTCACATCCTCAGTCTTCTACTGCTGGGAGGAGTGAGCCTGGATGAGCCTTTTATCCTCTGTGTCCTCACCTCTGACGTGGTGAAGAAGCTCAGAGGAAGGCCTGCCTTGCAGTGTGGCTGTGGCCATGAGACACTGTACATGAAGTGCCTGGCATGTGGCACTGTTGGTGAATGGTATCTCTTTTTTTTTTTCCTGGAAGGAGTATTATTAATTTAACAATATTTTCTGGGGCCCTATAAAGGGTCTGTCATCCTTCTAGGATCTTGGTGCCTAAAAAAATGTTTCAACTTGAGACATTCAGGGCTGTTAAACATTGTTTTTTGAGACCAAAGAAGGTGTGCGAACACTCTCTTCCTGAAGGTACTTGTTGATGTCTGACAGCTTCATTGTAGTCTGACTGGACCGGAAAGGCCATCTGCCCCTCTGTCATCCTGCCTGCACCTCTGAGGGGAGTTCCATGAAATGAGCCATTATTTCCTTGCTGGATCCCTTTGCTGAAAATGCCACACAGGAGCAGGGAGCTACCTGACTCACGTTTCTCTCCCCTCTGAAATCTGCCCAGGTGGGAACCCAGGCACCACTTGGAAGGCTCTTTTCTAAACCACCGGGAGAAAATTCCATTTGCAAAACTTTCCTCATGACTTGCCTCTCTGAGGGCGAACTGACTTGCCATGTTTGTTTGCGTTTGTTCAAGGTACATTTCCAAAGTCTCTTACTGCAGCTACGTTTTAAAAATATAGACATTCTCCCGATTTCGATGCAGGTACAAATCTCCAGGATGTACACTTTTGAGCCCGTGGTGTAGGTGGAGACTCAGATAAAATAAATACTATTTGGGAGCAGGGCATGCAGAGCAAGGAGTCATGTGGCGGAGAGAGAATGACTGCAGGAACTATAGAGTGAGAAATGTGCTGTGGAATCTGCGACACTATTGTGGAACGCATTTCTCCCTCCTCTGTGTCAAGGGAAAACATAAACCATGTTTCCTGCACTATGAGCCTAATCTTTGAAATGGCCCAAATCTCATTTCAACGAATACACGTGATTGAGTTTGTCTAACTAGAGGTTTAATGACCCATAAAATGTATCATTGGCACCTGGCAACCCTCAAAACTCCTTTACACAGCACCTGCATCTCACACCACGAGGTCTGGGCTTGTGGGGTGTTCAGCTTGGTTTTCTGTAGGAGACAAAGTCAAGTATCTGGGAGAGAGAAACTCTGCACAAACATGCAGTCTATGTGTTGTAACTGAGCATCATCAAAGAGCATGGGTGGCTGTGTCTGTGGCATTCTCTTGTTGACTGGTTGACTGACTGATTCATCCAAAAAATATTCACTGAGCACCATTATGTCCCAGGTTGTGTGCTACAGAGCTTGGTTTTAGGGATGACAAAGATAATATCAGTCATACTTTACTGAGTGCTTGCTATGTGGCCTGTGTTGAGCTGAACTTGGCCTGGATTTCCCTATCCAGTTCTACCACCATCCCATAAGGTAAGTAGAACCACTATGATCACCATTTTGCCAAGACTAATCAGCCTCGATTCAAAATTCCCAAGGAAGAATCTGATTGGCCCAGCTGGGGTCATGTGTCCACCCCTGCTCACAGCTGGACAAAGATGGTAGAACTATGTCACAGCAAGCTGGATGCAGTCCAGCAGAAGGTAGTTCTCAGAGAACTGAGGTCCCTGGGAGCAGCTACCTTCCTCCATGTATACTCGTCTGCAGACACTGGATGTGGCGAGAGGCCTTCAAAGGGCTGGGAGGAGACTTAGGTCCTGGGATCACTCTTAAGAGGCCCCACTGTACCTTCTGCCACTGAGCTACAGGACATCTCTATTCTAGGATAAATTCCCTGTTTTGATCAAGTTTCTCTGGGAGCATTTGTGTCATGGATGACCAAGAGGGCTTGGGTTAGCTGTCCCTGAAGTCACAGATTTCTCGGTATTTCCAGAGCACTGTCCTGAGCTTTGGTCTCTGCCTTTTGCAATGCTGTGCCCTGCAGTGGGGAGAAGTAGGAGACCACACAGGTTTTGAGCCACCCACCGGCACACTGTTGTGGGACCTCACTGTCAAAGGCTTCCAGGGATGGCAATCCCAGGCTGAGCAGCTTCCCAGGGTTCAGGAGGAAGAAAAAGACACCAGACCTTCACTTATTCTAACACAGAAAAGCCCCTTCCACCTACATGTCAACATTCTCTTAGCTTTCTCCAGAGGCATCAACCACGGCAACGACAGAAACAACGATGCCAGCTCTCGTGTGCTGACTCGTGCTATGTGCCGGAGCCCGCACCACATGCCTCACACTCACTCTTCAACAGGACGCTCACAACAGCCTTTCGGGTCAGGATTCTTATCGCTGTCATGGCACAGAGGCAGAAACCAGGGCTCAGAATGGTTAAGTAACTTGCCCAAAGTCACACAGCTATGAGGTCTGGGATTTGGTATTCCAATCTCAGGTCAGTCTGAGACTAGATTCCAAGTTCCAGCACTTTCCTCCAAGCCTGAAGCACTGATCTGTTGTGTGGCATTCCAACAATTTGATGGTTACTATCCAGGAACTCAGGTTTATAGCTCAGAATATCTATAAATCCTGAAAGTACCTTGACAGAACACACACTGGAACAGCTGCTGTGGAAAACATATGATGGCTCCCTAAAAAAAAAATTAAATCCAGAATTACCACATGATCCTGCAATTCCGCTTCTGGGTAGATACTCAAAAGAAGCTTATATGCCCATGAAGCTTATAGTCTTGTTAGGAGACGAAGATATTACACAAACGTTGGTTTAGTTACTATGGTAAGTAAGTACCACAATGGAAAAGCCTAGTAAGCACAGCAAACAGTGTTACTGAGGGGCATTTGGAGGGAGAATTAGGGAAGATTCCTTGGGGGAGGTGGTGTTTAAACTGAGACCCAAGCAATGATAAAAGTGTCTTTAGTGAGGGAGTATTCTAGTAGCAGAAGCAGCTTCTGCAGGTGCTTGGAGGTAGGAGGATGCTGGGTGTGTTTAAGACAATATAGTCTTGTCCCTTGAATAGAGACTGGCATTATTGTGACAGTGTATGTAACAGTGAGACATCAAGAGCCCCCTTCCCTTCGAGGAGAGGTGTTTGATGACCCGTTTATCTTACACTTATGAAAAGTATAGTCACAGACTAAACAGAGGCATTTCTCTATGGAGAGTCTAATTTGTGCATGTGGCCACTTACCAGGCGGGGATTGGGATGTTCTCCTTGGTACAGAGGAGAGAAAAGCATCTTCACATTTTTATTCACATTTTCCATTTAGTTTGCAAGCCCCCAGGCTCTAACACGAATGGGAGCAACACCACTGTCCCAAACAAGTAGCAAGCTCACTGTATGTGTGTGCCTGCTTGTGTGTGTGTGTGTGTGTGTGAGAGAGAGAGAGAGAGAGAGAGTTTATGGAAATGATGAGAGGTGGAAGACTCCACTCCCCCAAGATGCATTGGCCCTGGATCTCAGACCCGCTCTTGTCTGTAACGCTTCCTTTTTCCATTCTAATCTACTTGTTTTCCAAGTCTGCCTAGGTCACTGCCACTTTATGAGCACAAGTCACATATTTGGGAGGAGACCCCAGAAAGCACAGTGAGGGATGAGACCAGGAGAGGAGAGCCTGTAATGAGAAAGCAGGTTACCACTGTGTCCACTCAGGCTCATCCCGCTGGGACCACTGGGGGACAGGACAGAGTAGGGCTCAGCAAAGTTGTCTGGAAAGGACCACACAGTAGCTACTTTAGGTTTTGCAGGGTATGCAGTCTACTGCACGACCTGATGCAGGAGAGTAGTCACAGGCAATATGTGTCATATGTAAACTAGTGGGTGTCACTGTTTTCCAATAAAACTGTGTTCATAATAGCAGGTGATGGGTTGGATTTAGCTGCAGAGATGTTGTCTGTCAATTCCTGATACAGAATGGGCCTTGGAGTTGTTGTATCTGAGGGCAGTGCAACTGGGGACTTATCCACAGATGTTGGTCTGCCACTAGACAGGGGCTTCTCTGGAGGGCATCACCTTCCTGCCCCTTTTGAACTGCCCCAGGCCCAAGACAGAGAGCAAGAGATGCTGCTGTAGGAAGTCGGGGATGTGTGTGAGCCTGGGAAGAGTCAAGGGGAGATGGAGAACACTAATGTGCCTGCTACCCTCCCCACTGGCCATGTGAGACCTTCTGACCATAAGTAAAACAAGGCTCAGAGAGGTGAAGTGATGGGCCTCAGGTCACACAGTTCAGAAGCGGTCATGGTCAAAACAGAGCTGGTCCCTATGCTATCTGTGAATTGTGAGACTCTGAAGGTGGATTTTTTTTTTAATGTGGTGTTTAAAAATCACATTTTAACATCTGTCAAGGCACTTCTGTTCTGAAGCACAGAGTTTGGAAAGCATGTCATCATAACCTTTTCCTTGAAATGGAATTTCTTCCTTTGTTTTGTGAACTGTTATAGAAACCCTTGAGAATCCAAGGAAGAACAGAGATGGATGATCTAAGTGTTCTTCATTCTTAACAACCTTTTAAAATTGCTTGATTGTGTGTGTTCAGAATGTATATGTCGAACTGCTGCAAATCAAGAAAAACACAGCACACTATCCCATAGAAAATAAGTGATTCAAAAATGTAATCCTTAGAAAAGAAAATACAAATGGATCACAGTATACAGACATCTGACCATCAATTAGGAATCAGGTAAATGCAGGAAAACCATGATGAGATACTCTCTTTGACCATCATACTGGCAAAAGTTTAAACATCTAATTTAGAGTAGGTGAATATGTGGAGAAATTGTAATCAGGTACCACTGGCAGGCTGCAAGCTGGGACATGTTTTCTGGAGAGTGGAAGTGAAAGTGAAAGCTGCTCAGTCATGTCCGACTCTTTGCGACCCCATGGACTATACAGTCCATGGAATTCTCCAGGCCAGAATACTGGAGTGGATAGCCTTTCCCTTCTCCAGGGGATCTTCCCAACCCAGGTCTCCTGCATTGCAGGCGGATTCTTTACCAGCTGAGCCACAGGGAAGTAAGTGGGTAGCCTATCCCTTCACCAGTGGATCTTCCTGACCACGCAACTGAACTGGGGTCTCCTGCATTGCAGGCGGATTCTTTACCAACTGAGCTATCAGGGAATTGATCAATAAAGTCCATTTTCTCTCCCTTCTTCTTCCAAGACCCAGAGGAGAAGTCGTAATGGTCCAGGTCAGTCATGGTGGCTCCATTTCTCTCACCGGTAACTGGTGTATGTGGGACCAGAGGGAGCTGAAGATATGGCTGCACATGTCACCGAGCCCATCTCCAGCCATCCTGTGCCTATGAGGGAGGCATTCCCAACTCACTAAGGGTGGCAGAGAAAGCACCTGGGTGCACGATGATGGCTTCATACCCCTGAATTAACCATCTTTGGAACTGACCCTCATCTGACTTCTCATTAACATTAACATGCAGGAAAACCATGATGAGATACTCTCTTTGACCATCATACTGGCAAAAGTTTAAACATCTAATTTAGAGTAGGTGAATATGTGGAGAAATTGTAATCAGGTACCACTGGCAGAAAATAAAGCCCATGTTGTTTGGCCATTTGAGTCTTCTTTTCCTTGAAGCCCAAAGTATCTTAATTGATATGATTGCCTCTTCTATATAGAAATAGTGGCTCATATGTCCAGATAGTCAATGCATCAGCATTTAATTGTTAGCACCATGTACCATGATGACATATTAGGAGTAATCAGAGTGTGCATTGGCAGGGACCTAGGGAAATAAATTATGGGTTGGTAACACTACTGAATTCCAGGAAGCCAATAAAAATAATAAGGTTAGTCTTTATGCTCTGGATCCACCATGCAAAGATCTCCAAGATACATTCTTAAGTTTTAAAAAGTTCTGAAACTATACATATGGGAGAACCCCATTTATGACGAGCAAAATAATCCTCAAAACAAAATCTGTGTAAAGATTCATATATATATATATATTTACAGTCAGACCTACAGAGAAAGTGGATGGAGGTAGTCACACCACATATGTAAAAATATTGATCTCCAGCTGGAGACAGACAGAAGGTGATACTTAAAGGAGACCTATTTTTCATATTTTTTAATGCTTTTCCGGCAACATCAGTGAATTTTATTTATGACCTCTGCCATTAAAAATAACGTGCAGAAAACATCCCACATGCTCATTATAGAAAAATGTGGTAGAATGTAAGTTTTGTTCAGACCATGCAGTCAGAGGTCTTTTTTTTTTTTTTCTTAAACCACGATTTTAGTCTTCCTGAGAACAAAGAGGAACTTCTCCTCAGGCCCTCAAATGTTTCCCTTGTATGCAGCACAATTACTTGGGCAGAGTTCAGTGTTTTTAATCAGAAGCTGCTTGTCCAGTGGATAATGCCACTTTCCCCCTAGCCTGTATAAACAAAGCTCTGTGGGACTGGGTTTGGGAGGTGGAAGGACTGCATCATTTGTATGTAGGCTTTTTTTTTTTTTTTTGGTCTTGCTGTGTGGTATGTGAGATCTTAGTTCCCTGACCAGGGATGGAACCCGGGGTCCCTGCAGTGGAAGCATGGAGTCTTAACGACTGGACAACCAGGGAAGGCCCCAGGGCTGCATAATTTGTGTGTGTGTGTGTGTGTGTGTGTGTGTGTGTGTGTGTGTGTGTGTGTGTGTGTGTGTGTGTGTGTGTGTGTGTGTGTGTGTGTGTGTGTAGGAGAGGGAGAGAAAGGGCAGTGGGTGGGCTGCTGTCCACATGATTCTGGAGAATTCTCTATACAAAGATCCAGCCTGTGTCGCCCTGCACAAGCCTTTCTCCTGCAGCCACTTAGCACCATGTGAATTTGACTTTCCACAGGGGAGAGGATTCCTGGGATGCTCAGATGGCCATGACAGTGTTGCGGGCCTGGGCTGTGTCATGACTGCCTTTCGTTGTGGCCTATGTTGGTCCGGCCCCAATTCCTGGGTTGGGCATCATTTGTCCCAAGGTTGCTGTCATGCTGCCATGAAGGTACTGTCTTATCTGACAGTGTCATTCCTACACAATGCTGCAGGGAGAATCCTGCATGGTCCCCAAGGCTGGAATGCCGCCACAGGTCATCACGCCCAGCAGCCCCTGAACGGCGGTCCCGGAGGATTCGTGCCTCTGCCGCTGTTGCACCAAGTCTCCCAGGCTGACTCGCTGTCGCTCCCGTGAGTGCCCCACACTTTTCAGGCTAAGTAGCACCCACTAGTGCTAACTTAGGAGATGAGGTCTGGCTGACAGGTGTAAAAGGAAAGAATGGTGGAGGAAATATTTGATTTTCTGGAAATCAAAAAGGATGCTTCTCTAAGGGTTTCACTTATTTCCTACCCCACTCCATTCCCAGTGAGAGAGAGAAGCAAAACTGTTCAGACAGAGTCTTAACGGTTGTCTCTGAAATAAAGGGTTGGCAGTGGGGGTGATGTGGGGTTCTGCTCAGCAGGAAAGGATGAGGTGGGAGAGACAGTCCAGGTGATCAGTTTCCAACAACTGTGCTATAACTGAATAAAGAAGATACCAGTGAGCCTTTGACAAAGCACCAGGAAAAACCAAAAGCCTGTCCCCACTTTGGGGGTCCAGAATTCATACATTCATGTTCACCTGAAACTATCACAACATTGTTAATTGACTATACTCCAATACAAAATAAAAAGTTAAAACAAATTCCCATAAAAAAGAAATAAAATTCACATACACTACCAAAAAAAAAAAAAAAAAGCATTCATTCATTCAATAACTATTAATGGTTGCTCTGCACAAGGCACCAGTGGGGACACCTAGCAACAAGCCAAGCAAAGTTGCAAATCCTAACAGGGCTCCCAGCAGGAAAGATGGTGCACTCATACTGGAATTTGAGGAATGGTGAATAAAAGGACTGTTTACAAAGGTGTGGGCAGGAGGCAAAGACACCTACCAGGGCAGGGGCAGCAGGGAGCCTCTCTGAGATGTGAGAAGGGGCAGAGCAAGGGAACAGTGACCAGAACCCAAGGGAGGCTGTACAATGATTCACGACCCACCACGTCAGCAGGACAGGAAGGAGACCAAGAATAGTACCCTGGCCAGTCCCTTCCCCTACCCTTTGAGCTAGTAATGGTGCCTCTTGTTGGTTGAATCCAACCAGGGCTGCTCATTGATGCCAACGGTGCATCATCACCCTGGGGCACATAATAGGTAGGGAGGAGGTGGTGGCCAGTGAACCTGGAGCGGCAAGTAGACTCTTTCCAGCACAGTCCCTCCTCTCATTGAGCTTATTATATTCTACCTGGGGAGACAGTCAATAGCTGTCAAATATAATGTCTCCAGGACCTTCATATGTTCAAGCAGCAGCACCTTTGTGCAAATTAGACAGACACACCCTCTCTCTGAACAGATGCAGCCCCTTGCCAGGGGATGTGGTAAGTACGTGCAGCGCTGTCTGGGTATCAACTTTCCTTTTGGGTCTGGGCTTGTGTGGGACTCAGTGAACAAAACATGATACCCTTGAATGTCGAGCAGTTACAGCTTCATAAATTAATAAAATCAGAGGAGAGTGATAGAGCATGTGAGGCGAGGGGAGACAGTGGGGACTGTGTCTATGTTTGATGTCTCATTGTTCCCAGGTCCCTCTGCCTTCCTGTTGGCTTTGCTGCCAGCCAGGGCCACCATGATGGCCCAGGACAGGCAGCTTTTCTAGAGCTCTGGCTTGTGTCACGCTGGTGACATGATACAAAGAGAGCTGATGAGGGGCCCCCAAGGAAGTTCTAACAGGCTGCTTGCCCAGGTCAGCCCCCTGCACTCCCCTGCACAAACCTCACAAGGCAGGCAGAAGCCAGGGCGAGTCCTGGGCTGGAGTCAGTCACCGGTGGGAGCCGCCTGGAGCGGGCAGGGGATGGCTTGGCTGTTTCCTCCCAGCTCCGGCTCCCTGAACTGTAATGAGCAATTTGTCTTTCAGCCTTGATCTGCTGTTGGCGGGGCTGACACTGACTCCGAGTATTAATTTCTTCTCGAACTGTCTTACACTGAAGCCAACAGAGGGGTGAAAAATAGAGTGGGATTTGCTGGATGTAGAAACCCATCACCAGCTGCTTTTATTAGTGGTAAAGCAGGAGCTGGAGAGGAGGCCGAGATGCGGTCCTTTATGTAAGAATCAGATGCTGGACCCCCAGTGAAGCATCCTTCATCCTGCAGCCACGTGTCAGACACCTTTCTCCAATTTCTCTCGCTCGTCTGCACACCGTCTTTGCTTTGTCTCTTTAAAGAGGCCAGACAAAGATATGATGCAAAAACCCATGGACACCCCTCATCTTCTCATCTGCCCATACCATACTCACGCATCTCACAAACATGCCCTCTTGATAGCTCTTGTCATTTTTAGATTGCATTTTATTGGGGGAATCTTTGGTTGGAAGAAGCAGAAACAAATTCATCCAACTCCAGTGGGGTGTGGGGGCGGGCGGAATGGAATCCAATGAGCGGGAAGGCTCAGCTACTTGCTCTGTCTCTTGAACTTGTCAAAAAAGACATGGGCCCTCATATGTGCTATTTCTCTGCACGTGCGTTGCTTTATTCTTTTTTCTGCATCCTGGCTCCCTCTGCTCCCTTTTTATATAGCCCGTAATAGCGGTGCCAAACTGGTGCTTCCAGCCCCAAAGTTTCTCATCTCCTTACTCTGTGGCCACCTGGATCAGTATCTAAAGTCCAAATTCCCACCAAACCTGATTGGTGCACTTGTATCAGATGTTTTCCTTTGGTCCAATCATCTGTGCTGTGGAGGGAGGGGCTACATGGTATGTAGAAACAGGGTATGTGGCTGGAGCCAGAATGACTTCTCTAGAACTCCCAGAAAGAGATGCTGTGCTGGCAAAAGCAGATTTGGATTTAAATTGTTATTCGTGCAACTGCCTCCAGACCTGTGGCCTTCAGCAAGTTACATAATTACATAATTTCTCTAAGCTTCATGTCTTCATCTGGCAAATGGGAGTCGTAAGATTTCCCTCATGGTATTTTTGGGTGGGCTGAATGAGTAAAGGGATGTCTGAACGTGGTTAATGTAGGTTGCACATGGGAAACGCCTGGTAAATGTTACTTGGTGGAACACACTCCATCCTCTGGGCCCTCCTCCAACTTCAGCTGCTGTGGTGGGGACAGGTCCCCTGCACAGTGACACTGCCCCACCTCTAGCACCTGCCTGTCCTCATTTCTGCTTCAGGTCCTCTCTCCACAGCTCCAGAAGCCAGCTGAGCCTACAATGCAGATTCAGACCAAATTCAGACTAGATTCAACACATTCAGAGTTAACACCTGTGGGACAACCCCCAACCCATGGTGGATGAGGCAAGTGGATGAAGGCTCTGGCCTTTCCTCTGCACTGGTTTCCCTGAGGGTTCCCCAAAGTGGGCCCCTGCATGGGTCTGTCATCATCTTCTCATCCCCTACTCCTCAGTTCCTTCCTCTAGGAATCACCTTCCAAATAATTTCCCTGCCCCCAAGTCCTTGTCTTAGGCTCTGCTTTTGCAGAAAACAAAATCAAAGCACATACACAGTGTGCTAGCTGGTTCACCAACCTAGGAGTAGGGTCAAGTGCCATCCCCACCAGGAGCCATGCCTCCAAGAAGAGCTTCGACAACATGGCTAACAGGCTGGCCCGGAGCAGTTTCTGCATGTGCAGAACTCGAAGGTCAGAGGAACGGCCTATGGGAGAGGAGAGACAGTTCCCGTGGGGCTGGGGCATTTTCATCTGCCTCATGGCCCAGGGGAGAAAGAAAGTTTCCTCTTGGAATTGGAGGGTGAGAGGTAAGCCGGTCACAGCTCGGTGGCCCAGCATTTCTGGAGAAGCACAAATATGATCATACTGTTGTTGTTCAGAATGCTTCTAAGGCCTCCCCTTGCTGTCAAGGTCAAGTCTAAAATTTTTGTAACAGAGACCTCATAGCTCGCCTGAGTGCATCTCTCCATGCCCAGCTCCCAGTGCTCCCCCTCATCCTCTCTGCTCATTCATTCATTCACTCATTCACACTTTACTGAATACACATGAGGGGCCAGTCCTCCCGTGTGGGCCCTCCTGGACCTCTTGGAGTCCCTCCTCCTTTCTCAGGCCTCAGAGCCTTCACAGACTCTATTCCCCTTGCAGAGAACACGTTTCCCTCTACCCCCTCAGTGGTCAGCGCACCCTTTGTCGCCCTCCTCTGTCACACCCTTCATAGTGGTGAGCACTCGATGGGAGGCACGCAGAGGGCGGAGATGGCGCCGTCCTGCTTCCTGCCGACCCACGGTGACCACTGTGCCGACTGGCACGCAGTAGGGCCGTGGGCAGTGTCTGCTCCATGGGTAGATGCTGAAAAGGGGGCTGGAAGATACACATCCCTGCCTCGTGGTCAAACACAGCAGACTGCTACTGAGCTGGTTCACTGATATATTTCTTAATGACTGAATATTGGCAACAGAAAAAGGATTGGGCTAAAGTACCGGACAACTGGCTGTATGCCTGCTGAGGAGGACGAGGGGTGTGAGTTTGTCTAGATGCGGGCTGAGCAGGGTCTCTGCCTCTCTCTGTCTGTCTCTCTCACACACACACCCTTGGTGACTAATGCTAAGGATGGAAGATCATGAGGCGGTGCCAGCTGCCTGCGGACAGCCTGCCTGCTCTGCGTTCACTGGCTGCACATTCTTCCGACTGTCTCTCAGACCTTTTCTCAGAGGCTCTCTGGTTATAGCGTGGACAGCCTTCCCTGTCACCTGCTTCAACCTCCCACTGCAGGTCTGTGGGTTTGAGAGGAGCACTCCTTGTCACGACTAAGGGTGCGGCTCACAGATCTGCTCAGAGGTCTGGGCTCTGTTGCTCACTGGCTGGGTGACCCTGAGAGAGTGACTTAACCTCTCTCAGCTGCAGCTAACTGTGTGGAGAACGGGGTGGGAATAGCCAATGCTTGCAGGACTGCTGTGAGGTGCGGGTGAGAGGATGCACGCAGAGCTCTCAGCCTGGTGCCTGGTGCCTGGTTCCTGGTGCCGAGCAGGGCCATGGCCGACAGCGGCTCATGTCAGCTACCACCGAGTCTGAATGTCAGGACATCACACACAGAAGCTGGTTTCTGAAGGGCACAGAGCGGGACCTGCAGGATGTAACTCTGGGCACCATATGCAGAGAAACCCATCATCCTGCCACTTTCACTAGGTACCTGCAACCTCAGTTCCTCCTGTATAAGCAAAATAGCTTTAACAGGAGAAATGTTGACACATCAAGGGCAGAATTAGACCTTCAGGGACATTACAGCTCAATTCACCACCAAGGCTCAAAGGTCCATGATAATTATTGAAAGTCAAGCTAAAGATAGGGCAAGAGTACAAACAGGAAATCTTGAGGATAGGGAGGAAGTAGATGGGGTTTGGTCTAATGGGAAAGCAGTATAGAAAACACACTTAATTTTAAAATGGTGCTGGTAGGGAGGAAGACAAAATAAGCCTGTTTTATTTGAATGGGGCATCTCACTGATGACAGTTAACAGAAGTGATGCCTTGTGAAGTGGTGACCTCCCTGACGGGATGTATTCAAGTAAAATCTGCCTGATCTAGGGTACATCTGGGTTCCTCATACTTCGGTCATTCACAAACCATCTTCAGGGTATTTGTCATCTCTCTGCACCACCTGCATTCTTAATTACTGAATAATTAAATGGGCTCATTTAAAAACACAGTAAAAAGAAAAATTAATACCAGCCCTGTAAGTGGAAAGTCACTACTGCCTAGCACAAACAGAAAGTAACCATAAAAGTAAATACGATGAAACAAAATAACATTATTCAATCAGAGCTTGCACGGTTGTCTGTGCAAGGCTCTAAGTTTGGGGGGGCCTGCCCTCTCCTGGTTAAACGGGAGAGTTACAAGGGTTAGAGAGGTGTTACAGACTCAACTGAGCACTAAACGGAGACTTTCTCTTCTGCATAATACAAAAGGACAGAGGAGGATTGAAAAAAGACGACCTTTTCCCCTGTGTCATTTCATGTAGTCTTTGCGACATGGAAAACTCATCTCACTGTTACTGGCGCCTGTCTTCCCCTCAGGGAAACCTCCAGGAGAAGCGTTTCAGCACCAGATCTGAAGCTGGGTAGGAGAAGATCTAAAATCCATCCCAAATCTCAGATTTTATGAGCTCATCATGTCATTATCCTTTCGTGATATGAATTTCCCACTGAGTAATGCTGATAAATGTTAAACATCTGTTCTCCAGGGAGATAACAAAACAAAACCTTGACTTGAAGCCTTTGCCCATTCCTATGGTGTAAATACTTCCCCCATGGATGATTTCAAGCTACTTTCAAGATGTCACTGAATGCAGATTTCTGGAAGAAGATGAGGATAATAGGCTCTGGGAGCCTGGATGAGCTGGAGCCAGCACACAACCATTTCCACCCACTGTGGTTGTCCTCTTAAGGATATGAAACAAATGACATCCAAAATATTCAGTCCCAATAGAGCAGACCTCAGCGATATTGCAGGTTCCATTCCAGACCACTGCAATAAAGTAAGTCACATGATTTCTTGGTTTCCCAGTGCATGTGAAAGTCATGTTTATACTACAAGTACGCAACAGCAATGTCTTAAAAAAACAATGTACATACCTTAACTAAAAATTACTTTACTGCTAAGAAAAAACACTAACCATCATCTAAACCTTCAGTGAGTTGCAATCTTTTTGCAACAGTAACACCAAAGGTCACTGATCACAGATCATCATAACAAATACAGTAAGGATGAAAAAGTTTGACATACTGCCAAAATGTGACAGAGACACAAAGTGAGCAAATGTTGTTGGAAAATGGTGCCAACAGACTTTTCTTGAAGCAGGGTGGCTAGGAACCTTCACTTTGTAAAAAAACTGCTATGCCTGTGAAGTACAATAAAGCAAAGAGCAATAAAATGAGGTGTGCCTGTACTTAGAAATCTAAGTGCTTCTGAGACACCTGGCCCTCTCCTAGGACCTGTGTGTGTGGGAGGGGTGGACTAGACTTCCTGCAGTTCCACTCCATGATCAGATTCCATTTATGACCACTTCAGAAGTACCCTCCTGCCTGCATCCCCAGACATCTCAGTGACCACCAGGGTTGGGCTTGACTTTCAAGTTGTCTGCTTTCAGCACATCTATATTTAATTCACATCTACATTCTACCTGCTGTATATTCTCAACTGTAGCTTTGCTTCATATCCAAGCAAAGTGTTCAGACTCATGCCTGCTCAACTTTTAAGTCACGGCATGAGGATCATTACCCCCTTCAGTAGCCTCCCTGGGTCAGTTCACACCTGCCATCACCTTTCAAGGTCTAGCATCTCCCACATTTACTATCTACATCTTTATGCAGGTCAATTCCTGTGCATTGCTGTGGTGATTAAATCTTCATCTGATCTGTTTGCACATTTCACCGTGGATACTTTCAAGGAAGAACCGGGTATAAATAACATTTCACTGAGGGTTCACTATGCACCAGGCATTATATGATTATTTGTTGTTGTTCAGTTGTGTCCAACTCCTTACGATCCTGCAGACTACAGCATGCCAGACTTCCTGTCCTTCACTATTTCCTGGAGTTTGCTCAAACTCATGTCCATGGAGTCAGGGTCTGTTTCACAGAATTGTAACACAAGATGTTAACCCACCTTTGGCATGCTATGCCATGCTTCCTCTTCATTCCTGTGCCCCCATGAAGCCCAGAACAGTGCTGTGGGTCCTGGGGATCCCCCGGCAACACTCAGCAAAGGTGGTGGGACTGCCAACAGCTCCAGATGCTAGCCCTGGCTCCTCTTCAGTTCAGCCTGGCCTTCCCAACACTTTCTGAGTACTCAGGCCACAAAGCATTTGAGTGTTCTCCACCTGAAAAACGACGTCCTATATATCATCACTTAAGCTTAATTGTGAGTGGCTTGGAGGAAGCCCACACATGGGGTGATTTTACAAAAGGCTATTATGTTGGCATATGGGTTTCACGATCTGTGGCCATCACAGCAACGGCTATTTTTAGCTTCCCAGAAAAGGTTTGGCAGGAGCTATTTTTCTTTTTTTCTTTCCCCCTTCAATGCTGGAATTGGCCATTGTCTGGTATAACCTAGCCAGGCTGAGCTGGGGATTTCCAGAATGAATAGAGAACTGTTAAACAAAACTGGTCATCCAATGACCATGCGCGCTGGTCCCAGATCCACCCAGAAGGTGCTGGCTGTGAACTGAACATCAGTTGGTACTAACATTAATGTACCAACTAATTAGTGGCTGACCACCACGTACTTGGAAGGAGGATTCCATCGGTGAGCCTGGATCTCCACGCACATCCAGGCCTGCTGTCTTGACAAGCCTGTGTCAAGCTTGACCTGTGCATAGGGCTCTGCCCGTGGTGTTTTCTAGGCTTGTGCCTTGAGAAGTTTGGCAAAAGAAATCAGTTTCAGCAACGCACTTGCCACTTGCTGGAGGGAGGTCAAATTTCAGCCAAGTCCTGGGAGGGTGAAGTGAAAGCTGCTCAGTCATAGCCAACCCTTTGTGACCCCATGGACTGTATAGTCCATGGAATTCCCCAGGCCAGAATACCGGAGTGGGTAGCTTTTCCTTTCTCCAGGGGATCTTCCCAAACCAGGGATTGAACCCAGGTCTCCTTCATTGCAGGTGGATTCTTTACCAGCTGAGCCATGAGGGAAGCCAAGAATACTAGAGTGGGTAGCCTATCCCTTCTCCAGCAGATCTTCCCAACCCAGGAATTGAACTGGGGTCTCCTGCATTGGAAGAAGATTCTTTACTAACTAAGCTATCAGGGAAGCCCTCCTGGGAGGAAGGTGTTATATTTGTCAAGAGCACAGACAGACCTAGGTTCAAATCCCATCTCACACCCATTAGCTCTATGGCCACTTAATCTTTTTGAGCCTCGGTCTGTGTCTGTAAAATGGGACCAATAGCACGGCCCCCTTGAAGGGCTGTTGCAAAGGTTAGTTGAGGGATTTAGCACGGAGCCTGGTACGCAGTAAGTACTTCTTTGTGTTCCTTGGCAAAGCACTTACGAGCCTGGGCTCACAGAGGTAAAACGGAAAGACTGAAACCAGCTGCCCTGGGTTTGACTCGGTTTCCCCGTTGCTAGGTGTGTGTGAAAGGGTTGGGGGGAGGGGGCAGGGCTATGGCAGGAGTCACTCTAAATAGCTGACAACAGTTACTTCTACAGTAGGAACTGTTTTGGGATGATGGTCAAAGATGACATCAACCTTATTTACAGTATCATAACTGTTTAAAAGGTTAATGTGCTTATGCTATTACTCATGTATACAAACACTGAGAATAAAGGGAAACAGAACTGGTTACTATTGGAGTTTCCCAGATTTTTGTGGGCCATAGAGATGAGGCTTTATGACAATTGGAAATTGTCATATTGGAAATTGGAATTGTCAAATTGGAAATTGGGAAATCCTTCTTAGTCTACTTCTCCATCTCCTGTGACTTGGGTTGGAACATTGAGGGTTGAACCTCCATCCTGCAAATGCTCTCCAGCCCAGGGCATGGCAAAGTCTCTCTCTAGCCCTAGGTCCTTGCAGCTACAGAACACCTCCCGCCTCTTATTCCGAAATGGGGATGTAACCCCCCGCTCCTAGCGACTGGGGCTCGGTTGCCTATAATGTGGCCCGCTGTTGGGAACACAGGGTAAACTGCTTAAAGGAACAGAGGGGAGGCCTGAGGCTGGACCAGACAAAGCCAGCATCCTGACGTGACTTCAGCCTTGTACGTGGGACAAGCCCCTGAGAGATGTGAGAGCAAAGCGCCGGCGCTGTGGACACGCACTGCCGGGACAGCCCCATGGGGACGGAGCACGGGAGGGTCCTGGGCTGGCCATTTCTACCCGACTCCTCCCACGGGCAGGCTCGCCGAAGCTCTGCGTGGGGCCGGCCGAGATGCTCAGAGCTGCATGGAAGCCTCACGTGTTCCCTCCTCAATCCATCTTCTTCCCCTTTCTCCCCAGTGTCAGACCTCATCACAGTCTGAGGTTCGCCCTGCTCAATGCTGCTTCCTCTCCTTTTGAATGATCATAGGCATGGCCAGGAACAATCCCCCCGCCCTTCTAACTGTCTTGGTACCTGCTTCCCAAAGGACCCCAATGGAAACGACCACCTGTGTTCCTCCCGCCAGAGTGAGCCGGTGTCTTCACTCTGGTTAACTGGATCCCTGCAGGTGCTCGTGGGAGGGCAGGGTGGGAGGCAGCAAGGTGGCTAAGCAAGAGCCTCTGCTGTGTAAGGCAGCTGGGAAAACCCCATTCTTCAGCTAGGAGAGGGGTCCCTCCACTAAGCTTCCCTGGGGCAGCGGCAAGTGGGTTTCTCTGAAGGCGACTTTGCTTTCTCGGTTATTGAGATGCAGACAGGAAACATGTCCAAGACATGCATCCGGGCAGCGGGGTGGGGGGTGCGTGCCCTCGTCCAACACAGTCCCATTTCTTGGTATAATGTGACCTTTCTGTCTGATTACCACTCTGCTCTTTTCGCCAAAGGAAAGCCAGGAGAAGAGGTATTTTTAGGAGACAATAGGCAAGTTAATTAGGCGGCTCTACGTTTGTCAGACTTTACATTAAGAACTCAGAGGGAGGGGGTGGCTGTGGCAGGAAGGAGCTGTGGACTTGATTCATTTTGAAAACTGGCTCGGGGGCTGGTGGGTCTCTCCCCCCCACCTCACTGCATTTTGCGTGCAGCAGGAGTACATGAAATTTTAACAACATCCGAGCCACTTCTTTCCATGGCTCCACTGCTGTCCATTTGGCTGAAAACTGTCTTTGCTGTGTGCAGGGACCGCTGAGCTCAGGGAAGGACATCGCTCCGTGACCCCACACCTCATCACTTTGACTGGTCTGGTCACAATCAGAAGCTTGCCTCTGGGGAGGTAAGGTGGGGCCCCACGGATACACATCATTTGCACCAGCACTTTCTGTGAGGGTTCAGTAGCGCAGGTGGAGTGGCCCAGAGAGGCAGCTGAAGGGTGGTTTCAAGAGAGACGACCAGAAGTCATGTAGGGACAAAAAAGAGGAGAGAGCGACGGTGTGGGGGCCGACTGCGAAGGTCTCCTTCCTCGGTGCTCAGCCACACCTCGTCAGTAGCTTGAAACTGGCCACAGTGGGAGCAGTGTTTACACCACAGAAACCGGCGAACACTACAAACCTGGATGGTTTGGTTGGTTTTATTTTCCCCGCAGAGCTATTAGACATTTACCAGCATGTCACCGGGACAAAAACTTTTGTCAGAACGGACCCGTTCCTAAGAGGCATTGCCCCAAACCACAGATCTCCTCATGGCATTTCTTCTCACACCCTTTCCTTTGCAATTGTAACGATCCACAGGTTTATTATTTCCTCAGTGTTTCCTCTCCTAGTTCCACTACTCACTACCTCTGAAGCTGGGCAAGCTGGTCAGCCTCTCTGGGTCTCAGGTTTCTCATCAGTAAAATGGGTATAAGAACAGCACCAAACCTCATGGGGTAGAGTCTTTACAGTTGCCATGGAAGACTGGCACAATACATTATGTTTACTATTTTACTTTATCCAGGCTGGATAATAATCCAATGACCAGCATTATTATCCATCTGAGGAGGCCCCTAAGATTTTAACTCTCGCGGTGGTTAAGTGGCAGAGGCAAGACTAGAACACATGGCTTTTGGATTTCCAGAGCCTGTGTGTCTGACCGCCAGCTTAACCTCCCTCTGAAGCATCTGCCTTCTTCCTCTGGCAAGTCAGTTTCTCACCATGCAGGCTTGGGCCAGCCCTGGAGTTCTGCTGGGAGCAGGAAAAAAAGGATGAAATTCTCCGCATCTCCTTCAAAGAAACTGTTCTCGCCTCAAACAGAGAATGGGAGAGGAATCGGTTGAAGTTCATTTGGAATTCTGAGTTCATTATCCATGTACTTAAAGCCTGTCTAGATGACAAATGAAATGTGAAAAATGCAGATAATCACCCACATGTTTGGTCTCTGCGGTGTCAGAACTGCTATATTTTAGAAACATCTGGATGGCTGGCAAAGGGGCCAACCCAAGCTTTGCTTAATGAGACCACACAGGAATGAAGGACACCCCCTCCACTTTACAGATCAGGGAATCAAGACTCCCGGGGGCAGTACCTTGCCTAAGGTTACCAGGATTTTTTGGCGGCAGAGCTGGGGTATAAACTCTTAGCTGTGTGGTTTTAAGCCCCACCGCACTGTCTTGACTCTGGCAGAAATTGCTCGACATGGTGCCAGGCACAGAGTCCAGCCTGAATAGGCATGTTGTACGTGATTTGGGAGCAAGCTTCTCATGGAAATGACTTGCCTCTGATAAACAGGACTGGTCTGAGGAAAACTTCCATTCACAGTTCAGGGAACTGAGGCTCAGAGAGGTTAAGTAACTTGCTTAGGGTCACACAGCTGCTGGTGGGGTTGACAGGAATCTGAACCCATTAGGTCAGCTGGCCACAATCACCTCCTCTTAAGCACCACAATAAGAACACAACTGCTTTTCGGGTATGTGCTATATGCCAGGCCAATCATGACTAAAAAGGAACTGGAGGACTATCCAGAGCACCCCATTTAACACTGGGGAGTCAAAGCTGCTCTGGGGTTGGGTCAAGGTCAGCCATCTCGGCTGCACTTCAGGACTTTGTAAAGACACCACCACCTGCCCTGCCACTTAAACCTGACATTTGCCCCCCTCTGCCTGATTCCAAGTTTTCTGAAACTGAGTCACTCACACACAATCATCATAACCTACTGTGGCATCCACATATCACTTCTTTTATTATTACTTTTCTTTACATTAATATTAAACAAAAAACCCAATCTACTTTTCTTCTTAAGCAATAATATCCATGATACTGTGCCTTTGAAGGGCTTGTTAACGTTTTCCTAACGCACCATCAAAATTAACACATAATTATCAAGATTAAAAGTGGCTGTACATATAAAACTCATCCTTTGTACCACTGGTGGCTTGCAGCAGCCTCCAAGCATCATGGCCTGAGTGTGGTGTGAAATCTGTCCCATCTCCTGACAAGGCAGCTTGCCCAAGCACCACGATGTCTCTGAGACTGGGGACTCTCCGGTGGACTTTAGAGACTCGGCACTTTCAAGAAGCCAGTGAGGACCAAGGCCAGGACCCTGGAGGCCAGGCTAAGGGAGGGTGGATGGTTCTCAGTCACCATACTCCTTATGCGTCAGCTCCAGACCTCAAGCCTCGTGAACTGTTTACATTAAACCCCAACTTGACAGATGAGAACTCAGAGACGCAAAGTGGCACAGCTGACCAGAGGAGGAGCCAGCTTCGAGCCCAGGTTAGCCTAACTCCAAAACCCAGACCCTGAAATATGAAGCTTGGCCGCCACCCTGGTCCCTGTCCTGCTGTCATCTCCCACCTCGGATGGCCAGATCTGGGAGGGTCCCTGGGGGGAATGATTGTCACAGGAGACTGGCACAAGCGCTTTTTAATAGTGGATATAGGCTTAAGATGTTGGGGTCTCCCCAGAGATGGGAAAGTGGGGGTAGGTACCCAGCCAGGTTGTGCAGGAGGGAGAAGATAGAATTCCAAGGCAATACTTTTTTTTTTTCCGGTCTGGAGAAAAGCCTACTCCTGATGAAATGAACAAGCTCGGGGTTAGAAAGCACAGCTGCTGCTTAGAGAAACGGATGAATGCTGGGGTTTGTTTTACAAAATCTACATAGCAGCTTTAGGAGAGTTTCTGAGATTCTCATGGGGGAGAATATGGAGGCTCAGAAAACCAAGTATCTTGACCAAGACCTGACAGCCTCTAAGTGATAGACCTGGGGTTCTAACCCAGTCCTGACTGTAAAGGTAGCTGTTTGTCCTGACACACAGGTCACTGAGTCATTCATTTATTCATTCACTCATTCACTCACTCATTCACTCACTCATTCCACAGCTTTTAGGCCATGGGAATAAGTTAGGAGTGATGTTTGAGATTTGGGCTCTGGAGACAAATCCCTGGAATTTCCTGGATTTCAGCCCCACTACCCACTACCCCCAGTGGACACAGGCATCACCTGGGGGTCTTGCATTTTTTGTTAATTATCTTAAACATCTATTCTGCTGATGTAGACACAATCTCACGATCTTGCTCTCCTACAGAAGGAATCATTTCCCCAGCGTCGGTCACTTAATGAAGAAATATGAGAATGTTCCAAGGAATGGAATCATGCAGAGAGAGCCAAAGCGCCCAGTGGCTGAGGCATGTAGATTCCAGGTGTCAGGCTGATTAAAAAGCTGCTCACATCTTTTAAACCAAATGGCTGGAGTGCAAGTATTTTTGACGAATGCCCCCACGTTTAAACAACCACCAATACCCACGTCGTTATTACTGAGCGTCTGCATTTCAGCCTCTGAATCCTAGACTAGATGTCAGAAACACTGCTGAGATGAGCAAGGAGGAGCGGAATGCTCCACCTGTGTGGCCCCTTCACACAAACTTGAGACCCTCAGGCACAGTTTTAAAGAGCTGTGTTGAAAAGACTCTTCTCTCACCCATCCCACGGCTATGTGTGTTTGGGGTTGCTGCCTTGTGAACAAGGTTCAGGGTGTGTCCTTCTTGGTGATGCACTTCTTTTCTCAACCCAACATGGTATCCTGGATCCACTCCCCAGGCTAAGTGAGCAGGGCAATTCACAACTGAAGCCTTGGTCCCAGATGCAGAGTGCAGCGAGGGCACACCGGCTGCCTGACATTTGGCAAATTTGCCAAGAAGTTAATGACAACACTTCCCTTAACTCACTACGGATACTGCGGGCTGGAGAGAAACTGAACTTTAAAGGTGGACTGCACTTTGTTCTCCATCATCTCAATGCATCGATGGGGTGTGGGACTGAGCCCATTGCTGGGCAGGTTTCTACAGGTCCCCGCAGGTCTGGGCAGGTCGAGTGACTCCTGATTCTGACCAGGTCTCAAGGCTGGGTCTGGCTGGATTCCCCCAGTGTTAGAGAGGTGTGTTTCCACATCTCCAAGCCTACTTTATTCATTTGTATTTTCTGAATGGCCCTTGAAGGCATTTATTTAAATTTGAAATCCCTGCTCTTAGGAAATGAGTTAAGAGACACAGGTCTGGGTAACACAGGTACTTACTGCTGCCCTCAATAGTGCTCTGGCATCCTATTTCATCACATTCATTCATTCAACAATCATTCACTGGCACCTGCTCTCTGCCAGGCCCTGAGGAGGAGTGCCGGGGAGGCAGTGAACAGTAGGAACTAAGGCTCGCTGATGATTTACCACTTGCCAGATGCTGTTTCAATTCATGACCCATTTATCCTCACAACAGCCCCTTGAGTAAATACAATTATTATCTCCAATTTGTGGATGGGGACACTGAGGCTCAGAGAGGTGAAGTAACTTGCTTGCGGTTGCACAGTTGGCGAGTCCATGTTCTTAACTACCACACACCACTGTTTCTCTGGTAAGGCTGATTCCCATGGAGCTTACATTAGCTTTCAGAGATTCATCTGGCTTTAAACTCCCGCTGCCCTCTGAAGCTCACCCGCTCTGCAGATTTGAGAAATGCAATTTCATGCAAGTGTTTTTTAACCCAATAAAACTAGAAAGCGTCTCCCTCTCCCTGAGGAATGCCATTTGTCAGCCCTCTGCTTGCAATTTTCACCCCTTTCTGGGCTTCAAGGGAGACTGTTGGAAGATAAGCCTGGGAGCTTTGCGTGCTGTATATCTTTTTGAAATCTACATGGCAAGCGTCTTTCTCTCCAAATATGGCGACTTCTCAGGCCTGGACCCAGCGTCTGCTCCCCTGGCAGAGGCGAGGAAGGCCCCATATAAGGTCATGCTTGTGTAGCCTTCATCTCCTTGTACAAACCTGCCTGCCTGGTTTTTATCTCCCATGTCCCTAGTGCTGCAGCCACGAGTTCCATCAGCCGAGATGTGCGGTGGGATGTTGGTACTTTACCCACCCCCCACCCCCCAGGGTTCTACCTATGTTGTCAAAGAGAACAGGTTTTATTCCTCACCCCCATCCCCATCCCACCCCCTTTATCCTCTAGGGGAATGAATTAGGAAAAGCAAGACAGAGGAAGAAAAAGGAAAAAAAGAACTGCCAAGTGATCAGGTGAACACCAGCAGAGGAGCAATAATTAGCACCGATTAAACGTGGGGTATTATTAAAAAATAAAATGGTATGCAAGTGGAGGTTAGCCTGAACCGGGAACAGCAACGCAACCCTGGCCACGTTAATTAAGTGCAGGGAGTCTCCATGGAAACCCAAGTTGGGCACACTGATGAACTCATGTTAATTACATGGAAATCTCCGCACTGGAAAACCACGCTCGGGAAAACGCAGGCGGAAACAAGCTCCATACGCCTTGATGAATTCACGCGAGTCAAGGCTTCTGTCGCCACTGATGACAAATCGAATTTCAGGTGGTTTCTTTCATGTTAGCACACTCTGAGTTTGGAACTCTGAAGGCATAATTCTTTACTGGTTGGCAAAGCCTGGTGCCCCCTCGTCACCCCAGTCCATCTGCACGCCCCTTGCACCATCACATGATCCAGCAACAGAAGGGTTAACAGCTGATCCGGTGTCCGTGCCATTACTGCTTGCCCAACATTTTGACAGTGTTTGCTCTCATCTTCAGCTATTACTGGACAGGAAAAGTGAGGCTACTACCTTGAGGCTGCACGGCTATAAAGTGATAGGTCTGGAGTTGGAATCCAGGCTCTAAAATGCCCTCCTAGGGGACTTCCCTGGTGGTCCACTAGCTAAGACTCCAGGCTTCCACTGCAGGGGGCATAGGTTTGACCCCTAGTTGGGGAACTAAGGTCCCACACATCACACAGTGTAGCCAAAAAAAAAAAAAAAACAGTAATAAAACACCCTCTCCTCCTTCCCCTCTTCTCTCCAATTTCCTCCCTGTCTTCCCTTTTCCCTTTTTTTTTTCTTCTTAGCTTTAATGGGATATATTTCACATACTATACAATTCACTCATTTAAAGTGTACAAGTCAATGATTTTTAGTACATTCACAGATAGGTGAACATCACAGTGTTAAAACATTTTCACTAGCTCAAAAAGATACTCCTTAGGTATCACTACGTTATCCTACAGTCTCTTCAGCCCCTGGAAACCGCTAACCAATCTGCTTTTTGTCTTTACAGATTTGCCCACAATGAACATCTCACATGAATGGATCCTGCAGTATGTAGCCTTTTGTGTCTGGCTCCTTTCACTGAGTATCGTGTTTTGAAGGTTCATCCACATTGTCATATGCATCAGTCCTTCATTCCTTTTTATGGTCAAATAAAATTCCACTGTAGGCTTCCCAGGTGACGCAGTGGTAAAGTATCCAGGAGAAACGGGTTTGATCCTTGGAAGATCCCCTGAAAGAGGAAATGGCAACCCACTCCAGTATTCTTGCCTGGGAAATCCCATGGACAGAGGAGCCTGGTGGGCTACAGTCCATGGGGTTGCAGAGTCAGACACGACTTAGTGACTAAACAACAGGATTCCATGGTGTGGATGTGCCACTTCCTTCTTATTCACTCCTCAGCTGATGGACTCTTGGGTAGAGCTCACATGTCAATCTCCACATCGTATAAGCTTATTGAAGGTCACAGTTAAGACCCAGGCTAGTTTCCTTGGCTCCTGCACACAAATGCTAAAACAGAGATCTCGTTCCATGTTATTGAGGAGCGATGTGAAGCTCCTGTAAGCCGAGTGCACAACTTGGGGGAACTTGGGGGATTATCATGAAGGGAGAGAAAGCTCTGAGTGACCATGGAGGAACAAGGGGAAGCATGAGACTTGATGGCTCTTTCTAGAGGGGTGTAGAGCTCTCGTGTGAAAAGTGAGGGATGGGCATACTCCAGAGTGGGACCATGGGCGGAAGTCACCTCCAAGAAGCCTCTTAGACCCTCTGTGCCTCAGTTTCCTCATCTGTAAAACAGGGAGACAGTAACCATGCCTACCCTTTAGGAGTAAACAGAGGCTAAGTAGCTCATCTTCGTAAAAGTGGAACAGTGCCTGGCATACAGCGAGTACAAACATTTGCTATTAATTCTCTTATTACCTCGGAGAGGTCTTCCGGGGATGCTCACCTTGATCCCACAGGTATACCTTGAAGGCCATGTTTGATGGAAGAATCATTCACAGGCTCACTGGCCCTGCTCAGGACCCGTTTTCCTAGCCATCAAATTAGGAGAATGGGTGCATGTATTCTAGGATCGTTAAGATTCCGACTACTCGGATTTCCTCTGGGATCATCACCCCGCTCTCTCCAGAGCACAGTCTCTTGGTCTATGTGGGAGTGGGGTCTCTCAGGCCTTCCAGCACAGGGAGGCTCTCAACCCACAGTCCACGGCTCCTCCCTGTCCCCTATGAGGCGTGGATGCAGGATAGAGCAAATGGTAAAATCAAGGGCTTCAGTAAAAGGAAGAAGGAGCTCCTGGCTCCACACGGTTGACCCTGTCTTTGAGCCTCTTTACCCTCTGTTTTCTTATCTCTAAAGTGGGGACAATTGGATTATCTTCCTCCTATGTTTGCTTGAGGATGAAATGGATGAGTTTGTGGACAGCACCTGAGTGCAGGCAGCATATAGGAACAGGTGAGCTCGCGGGGCCTCTCAGCCTATTACTGTTACTGTGAGGCCAGGACCCCAGTGGGAGGCTTGGGTCTCCGGAACATTGCAATCTCGGCCCCAATGCTCTTCACTCATTAGGCAGACTGTGGGCCCTGCAATTTGTGAGTTTACTGGAGAGAGACTGTCTCTGATCTCCAGCGGCTGTTAGGCGCCTGCCTGTGTGTTTCCCATCAAAGTGAGCCTCCGCCTGTATTCTAATCACATCCCCCAGTTAATACCATATATTTCTATGTAAAAGGAAACAAATTACATGGAGACAATGCGGAATATGAAAGCTCCCAGCAATGCTTTCATTGTTCGAGACGCGTGCTCTGCTCCCTGCTTCTGAGAATACGAAGTTAATTGGCAGTTCCATTTATCTCACTTTGCTTAACTGATAGATCCCGCTGCCCTTTAGTTTGTAAACACTTCTTGGTATTTCTCTGATCCCACTTTCTTCTAGCGCCTGCCTCTGACCACAAAACACACACACCCACCCACACACATAGGCAAAATCTACATTTGTATAATGTGACATTGTGAGGGAAGAATGGATAGGATTTGATACATTTGTCTCTATTTTTCTTTTTAAGCAATTAGATAAATACTAGTAAATATAAGCATATGCTAGAGTGTTTCCTTTTCTTAGACACTTATTCATTTAATAGATATGTGTGTATTCTGTTGTCTAGTGCATGCCAAGGACAGGCAGGCTGATGCTTCTCTAACCTGTCTCTTTTCTTTCATCTCTACTGCAATCAGTCTAACCAGTGTTGACTTCAGGTTGGGGGGAAGCATGAGCTTTGGAGCCAGACAGAACGGGGTTCAAATCCTGCTTTACCACGACTGGTGTCACCCAGGACAAGTCCTCATCTTTCTGGATATTAGGCTGTTCATTGGTAAAAATGGAGCTTATTGTATGCTCACACTTAAAATAGTACATTAAATGAAATATTAAATGAAAAATATTTTTAAAATGTTCATTATTTACAATAGTCAAGATATGACAACAGTGTAGATGTCCATTAATGGATGAATGGATACAGAAAATGTGGTAGATATACACAATGAAATATTATTCAGCCATGAAAAAGAATGAAATCTTGCCATCTGTGACAACATGGATGGATCCTGAGGGCATTAAGCTAAGTGAAATAAATCAGACAAAGACAAATATTGTATGGTCTCACTAATATGTGGACTCTAAAAAACAGCCCCAAACCTAACTTACAGAGACAGAGAACAGATCAGTGGTTACTGGAGGTGGGTGAAATGAAACAAAAGGTACAAACTTCCAGCTATAAAATAACATCATAGGGGTGTAATGTACAGCACAGCAATTATAGTTAATAATATAGTATTGCATATTTGAAAGTTGCTAAGAAAGTAGATTTTAAGTTTTCATCACAAGAAAAAAAATTCTGTAATTAGGTATGGTGACAGACGTTAACTAGACTATTTGTGTTGGTCACTTCACACTATCTATGAACATTGGACCATTACACTGTATACCTCAAATCAGTATAATATGGTATTGTCAATTACACCTCAGTTGAAACAAATAAAGATTTTTAAAGATATCCATCACAGTGTCTCTCACTTATGTTCAGTGATGTATTACTTTTCACCTGCCTTCCATCTCCACTGAGTTTTCTGTTATGCCCCAGGGCCTGCCACAATCTTTCCTCATTTACTCCTGGTCATCCTAGATTCTTACCTTGAATGCTTTTCAAGGGAGCTTTTCCTGAAGCCCTGGAGTAAACTAGGTGTTCTTGCTGTTTGCTCCTAGGACAGCCTGTGTTTGCCTTTCTGCAATACTCATTATGCTTGAAATTACTTGTCCAACACTCACCTCCTCCTCTGGTCTGAAGCTTACACAGGTCTGGGACTGAGCTCTGTGCATCAGTTATAAAACACACCACAAATTACTCATAGCATTTTAGATTTGAAAAAGGAAGAAAAACTGGAACCAATCCAAGTATCCATCAACAAATGAATGGATAAACTCTGACATACTCATCTGAAGGAAAACAATTCAATGATAAAAGGAACAAACTACTGGTATACCCAACAACATGGAGAAGTCTGAAAAACTGAATGAAGGAAACCAGAGATGGAAGAGTATATACTGTATGGTTTAATTTACAGGAAATTTGAAGGCAGGCGAAACTTATCTACAGTGATAGAAAGTAGACCAGGGGTTGCCTGGGGCTGAGGATGGGAGGAAGGCACTGAATTCAAAGGGCCAGGAGGGAGCTCCGGGAGATGACTGAACTAGTCTCAGTCTACTGGGGTCTTGATTAGGCGGGTATGTACATGTGTCAAATCTTGTTTAACTATAGGCTTAAAATGTTTGCATTTTGTCGCATGTAAGTTGTACCCCAAAAGTTGATTAAAAACTAACTAAATTTAAAAAAAGCAAAAACAATTAAATAAGGAAGGAAAGATGAATGAGCAAAGAAAACAAAACAAAACAAAAAGAAAGAAAGAAGGGAAGCAAGTTTCCTAGCTTGAATTCTCCACAAGCTGGAGCTAGACTTCTAAGTAGGATGTGGCAGTTAGTGAAAGCTCATTGTTTTCATCGGGTTTAGAAAGATAAATTACAAAAATGATATTTCAAAGACACTGAAAAGCTATGGAAATAAAAGTCTAGGTGAGAATTCCAGAGAGAGAAATGTCCTTCCTAGAAATTATGAAAGCCGTAAGACCATGGAGTGACATCTTTAAAGTGCTAAAAACAAAAACAACCATCTAATAAACTTGTTTACAAAATAGAAACAGACTCCTCCTGCCCACCCATAGTTCTATACAATAAATAATCCCACCTATACAATAAAAACATCCTTCAAAAATGACAGCAAAATGCAGACATTACAGACACACAGAAGCTGAGGGAGTTTGCCAGCAGTGGTCATGCGCTGTCAGAAACACTAAAGCAAGTCTGCGGCCAGGCTGTAGGAACATGATCCCAGATGGAAATAGGGACCCACAAGAAAGAATAAAGAGATCAGGAAGAGTAAATATGCATTCACACTGGTAGAAAATTGACTGCTTAAATCAAAATTAATAACTGTTTTGTGGCCTTAAATATAGAAAAAAGCAACAAATCAGTAATAAAAAGCATTGATAAGTTTGATTTTGTTAAATTTAAGAACTTATGCTAGCACCGTTTACAACAGCCAAGATATGGAAGCAACCTAAATGTCCACCAACAGATGAATGGAAAAAGAAGATGTGGTACACACACACACACACACAAAATGGAATACTGTGCTGTGCTGAGTCACTCAGTCATGGCTGACTTTTTGCAACCCCATGGACTGTAGCCCACCAGGCTCCTCTGTCCATGGGGATTCTCCAGGCATGAAGACTGGCGTGGGTTGCCATGCCCTCCTCCAGGGAATCTTCCCAACCCAGAGATCGAACCCAGGTTTCCTACATTGCAGGCAGATTCTTTACCAGCTGAGCTACCAGGGAAGTCCCGAATGGAATACTACTCAGTATGAAAAAGAATGAAATAATGCCATGTGCAGCAACATGGACTAGAGATTATTATACTAAGTGGAAAATGTCAGAAAGAGAAAGACAAATAGCATATGATATCACCTGTATGTGCATTTGAAAATATGATACAAATTAACTTATTTACAAGATAGAAACAGACTCACAGACATGAAAAGCAAACTTATTGTTACCAAAGGTGAAAATGAAAGGAGGGAGGGATAAAATTAGGAATTTGGGATTAGCAGATACAAACTACTTTTTATAAAAGACATAAACAACAAGGTCTCACTGCATAGCACAGGAAACTATATTCAATATCCTACAACAAACAATAATGGAAATGAATGACAAAGAACTTATAAATGTGTGTGTGTGTGTGTGTATAAACTGAATCAGTTTACTGTATACCAAAAACTAATACATTGTAAATCAACTATACTTCAACTTAAAAAAAATAACTGAAAAATAACAGCAACAAAAAAGAACTTCTGCTCATCAAAAAGCATCATTAAAGGAGTCAAAGGGGCTTTGCAGGTGGTGCAGTGATAAAGAATCTGTCTGCCAGTGCAGGAGGTAAGAGACTCGTGTTCAATCCCTGGGTTGGGAAGATCCCCCGGAGCAGGAAATGGCAACACACTCCAGGATTCTTGACTGGAGAATCCCATGGCCAGAGGAGCCTGGCGGGCTAGAGTCCATGGAGTTGGAAAGAGCTGGACACGACTGAGTGAGTGAGCACCCATGCAAAGGAGCTAGAAGAGCCTGGATGAGTACACTCATGTGACAAAGGACTCATATACAGAACATATAGAGAGTTCTTACAAATCAGTAATAAAAAGGCAAATAAATCAATTTTTAAAAAGACAGGAAACTGAAACAGATACTTCACAAAGGAAGAAATCAAATGACCAACCAACATTTGAAAAGATGCTCAACAGTATTGTTCATCAGAGAACTGGAAATTAAAGCCACAGTGAGTCATCACTGTGCATCCCCTAGAATGGCTGCAACTGAAAAGACTAAGTTTTCATGAGGATGTGGAGTAACCGGAACTCCCATCCATGGCCAACAATGTAGAATGCTGGCAGCTTCGGAGAAAATGAAACTATACTGCTATTTTATGACCCCACAACTCCTAAGAGAATTTAGTGTACATGTATATTCACACAAAAAATATAAAAGAATGTCCAAATAGCTTTATTCATGATAGTCCCAAGCTGAAAACACTGTATGTCCATCAAAAGGTAACACATGGTAAATTATATATTATATATATATTATATATAATATATATTATATTATATTAATATATTATTATATTATATAAATTATATTATATACAGGTAAATTATACATTCAAACAATGAAATACTACACACTAATAAAAAAGAATAAGGTAAGTTGCACAGGTGTGGAACTGAAAGTTGCTCGGTCGTGTCCGACTCTTTGTGACCCCATGGTCTATACAGTCCATGGAATTCTCCAGGCCAGAGTGCTGGAGAGGGTAGCCTTTCCCTTCTCCAGGGGATCTTCCCGACGCAGGAATCAAACTGGGGTCTCCTGCATTGCAGGCAGAAACCCCGCACAGGTGTCATGGTGAGCAAAAGAAGTCACAGAACAGAACATACTCAATGACTTCACTATATGAAGTTCAAGAATGGGCAAATTAGTGAAGTGAAGTGAAAGTTGCTCAGTCGTGTCTGACTCTTTGCAACCCCATGGACTATAGAGTCCATGGAATTCTCCAGGCCAGAATACTGGAGTGGGTAGCCTTTCCCTTCTCCAGGGATGAAAAAAAGGTGTAACAGTGGTTATTTCTGGGCTAAAGTCAGGCAGTTATTGATTAGGAAAAACTTTAGAGAATATTGTTCCATGACAAGATGTCATGTCACCCATATCGACTAAGGGGTGATTATACAGATTATATCTATATATAAAACTTAATTGAGTTGTAATTTAAAACAGTTTGTGCATGAAGTTCTACTGCAACTAAAAAAAAAAAAAACACTAAGAAAAAAGACCCCTTTTGCTCTTTCTCACACTTCCTAGGGTCAACCCCAATGCCTTTCTTAAAACAAACATACATAAATAGGCAGATAGATAGACACAGATATATAGACATTTAAATAATTATAATTCTAGTCATTCTTCATATATGTTTGCCCAGGATAATCTTGATTTATACATGTACCAGTGTAAATAATTACAGCATCCCCTTTCACCCTGATAAGTATCTATTGTGAACAATAAATTACATAATCACACTCTGTACTGTACATAAAACAATCATCTCACCCTTCCCCCACCAAACTATATGTAGCAGTCAGGTTTCTATGTCTATACATGTGGATTTACCTTACTTTTTCTGGCTATGTAATATTCTATACTGCTGCTGCTACTAAGTCACTTTAGTTGTGTCCGACTCTGTGCAACCCCATAGGCAGCAGCCCACCAGGCTCCCCCGTCCCTGGGATTCTCCAGGCAAGAACACTGGAGTGGGTTGCCATTTCCTTCTCCAATGCATGAAAGTGAAAAGTGAAAGTGAAGTCGCTCAGTTGTATCCGACTCTTAGCGACCCCATGGACTGCAGCCTACCAGGCTCCTCTGTCCATGGGATCTTCCAGGCAAGAGTACTGGAGTGGGGTGCCATTGCCTTCTCTGACATAATATTCTATAGGATGCATGTATCAGGTTGGCCAAAAAGTTCATTCAGGTCTTTCTGTAACATCTTGTGGAAAAACCCAAACAAATTTTTTGGCGAACCCAATACATGACATTATTTGACTGCTGCTGATGAAGAGTTTAGGTTGTCTGAAGTTTTAAAAAGTACATGATCAATGCTGTTCCTCAGTGTGTGTGGTTAAGGTGTGGGTGACTTTGGTTCTCTGAGCTCCAGGGGTGGGCAATACCCAAGTGGATAACTCAGGATGGTTCATTTGAGAAAGAAAAGCTTTTCTTCCCCTGCTATTATGAAACCAGAGGAACTTCAGCCTGGAGCTGCTAATGGCCACTCTACACTCAGTGGAGACTTCTTGCCTTAGGATGGAACCACCATAGATGTAAAGAGGAACAATGAACATAGCCAGGTGGATTCCCAATGCCTTTATCTAAGCTCCTGGATGCTACAACTAAAGCCACATGCCCTAGAGTCTTCTATAATGTGACCCACTGATCCCTTTTTTTGTCTTTTTCTTTTTCTCTTGTATGAGTTTGTTTCTGTCAATAGAAATGGAAAGATTCCTAACAAATCATACCTGTGATAAGCATCTATCTGTCTATCTACCTCCCCTTTATGGATTACAGCTTTGTTGTAGTGAAGGGGCTTGGGTAATTCAATGAAGCTATGAGCCATGTTGTATAGGGCCACCCAAGACAGATGGGCCTAGTGAAGAGTCCTGACAAAATGTGGCCCACCAGAGGAGGAAATGGGAAACCACTCCAGTATTATTGCCTGGAAAACCCCATCGACAGTATGAAAAGGAAAAAAGATGTGACACTGGAAGATGAGTCCCCCAGGTCGTAAAATGTCCAATATGCTACTGGGGAAAAGTGGAGGGCAATTACTCATAGCTACAGAAAGAATGAAGCAGCTGAGCCAAAGTGGAAATGATGCTCAGTTGTAGATGTGTCTGGTGGTGAAAGCAAAGTCCAATGCTGTAAAGAACAATATTGCATAGGAACCCAGAATGTTAGGTTTATGAATCAAGGTAAGCTGCATGTGATCAAGCAGGAGGTGGCAAGAGTGAACATCAACATTTTAAGAATCAGTGAACTAAAATGCATGGGAATGGGCAAATTTAATTCAGATAATCATTATATCTACTACTGTGGGCAAGAATCTCTTAGAAGAAACGGAGTAGCCCTCATAGTCAACAAAAAAGAGTGTAAAATGCAGTACTTCCGTGCAACCTCAAAAATGACAGAATGATCTCGATTCGTTTCCAAGGCAAATCATTCAACATCACAGTAATCCAAGTCTATGTCCCAACCACTGATGCCAAAGAATCTGAAGTTGATTGGTTCTATGAAGACCTACAAGACCTTCTAGGACTAACACACACACACACACACACACACAAAGATACCCTTTTCATCACAGGAGACTGGAATGCAAAAGTAGAAAGTCAAGAGATACATGGAGAAATAGGCAAGTTGGTCTAGGAGTACAAAATGAAGCAGGGCAAAGGCTAACAGAGTTTTGCCAAGAGAACACACTGGTCATAGCAAACACCTTCGCTTAACAACACAAGAGACAGCTCTGCACATGGACATCACCAGATGGTCAATACTGAAATCAGACTGATTATGTTCTTTGCAGCTAAAGATAGAGAAGTTCTATACAGTCAGCAAAAACAAGACCTGGAGCTGACTGTGGCTCACATCATCAGCTCCTTATTGCAAAATTCAGGCTTAAATTGAAGAAAGTAGGGAAAACCACTAGGCCATTCAGGTATGACCTAAATCATAAATCAGGTATGACCTTATGATTATACAGTGGAGGTGATAAATAGATTCAAGGGATTAGATCTAGAAGATGGAGTGCCTAAAGAACTATGGAAAGAGGTTGGTAATATTGAGCAAGAGGCAGTGACTAAAACCATTCCAAAGAAAAAGAAACACAAGAAGGCATAGTGGTGACCTGAGGAGGTTTTACAAATAGCTGAGGAAAGAAGCATATTAAAAAGACAGCATATTAAAAAACAGAGACATTACTTTGCCAACAAAGGTCCAACAAAGGTCTGTCTAGTCAAAGCTATGGTTTTTCCAGTAGTCATGCATAGATATGAGTTCAGTTCAGTTCAGTTGCTCAGTTGTGTCCGACTCTTTGCGACCCCATGGACTGTAGTATGCCAGGCCTCCCTGCCCATCACCAACTCCCAGAGTTTACTCAAACACATGTCCATTGAGTCGGTGATGCCATCCAACCATCTCATCCTCTGTTGTCCCCTTCTCCTCCTGCCTTCTATCTTTCCTAGCATCAGAGTCTTTTCCAATGAGTCAGTTCTTCACATCAGGTGGCCAAAGTATTGGAGTTTCAGTTTCAGCATCAGTCCTTCTTGTGAATATTCAGGGTTAATTTCCTTTAAGATTGACTGGTTTGATCTCCTTGCTGGCCAAGGGACTCTCAAGAGTCTTCTCCAACACCACAGTCCAAAAGCATCAATTCTTTGGTGCTCAGCTTTCTTTATAGTCCAACTCTCACACCCAAACATGACTACTGGAAAAACCACAGCTTTGACGAGACGGATCTTTGTTGGCAAAGTAATGTCTCTGCTTTTTAACATGCTATCTAGGTTGGTCATAACTTTTCTTCCAAGAAGCAAGGGTCTTTTAATTTCATGGCTGCAGTTACCATCTGCAGTGATTTTGGAGCCCCCCAAAATAAAGTCTGTCACTATTTCCATTGTTTCCCCATATATTTGCCATGAATTGATGGGACCCGATACCATGATCTTAGTTTTCTGAATGTTGAGTTTTAAGCCAACTTTTTCACTCTCCTTTTTCACTTTCATTAAAAGGCTCTTTAGTTCTTTGCTTTCTGCCGTTAAGTGTGGTGTCGTCTGCATATCTGAGGATGGATGTGAGAGTTGGGCTTCTCACAGAAGCAGAAGAGATTTTTAAAAGGTAGCAAGAATACACAGAACTGTACAAAAATGATCTTAACGACCCAGATAACCACGATGGTGTGGTCATTCACATACAGCCAGATATCTTGGAGTGTGAGGTCAAGTGGGCCTTACAAAGTATAAAGTTAGTGGAGGAATTCCAGCTGAGCTATTTCAATTCCTAAAAGATGACACTGTTAAAGTGATGCACACAATATTACAGCAAATTTGGAAAACTCAGCAATGGCCACAGGACTGGAAATCAATTTTCATTCCAATCCCAAAGAAGGGCCATGCCAAAGAATGTTCAAACTACCATACGATTGCACTCATTTCACATGTTAGCAAGGTTATGTTCAAAATTCTTCAAGCTAGGCCTCAGCGACATATGAACCGAGAAATTCCAGATGTACAGCTGAGTACGTAAAAGGCAGAGGAACCAGAAATCAAATTGTCAACATTTGCTGGATCATGGAATAAAGCAAGGGAATTCTAGAAAAAGATCTATTTCTGCTTCATTGACTCCACTAAAGCTTTTGACTGTGTGGATCATGACAAACTGTGGAAAATTCTCAAAGAGATGGGAATACCAGACCACCTTACCTGTCTCCTGAGAAACAAACCTGTATGTGGGTCAAGAAGCAACAGTTAGAGCAGAACGTGGAACAACTGACTGGTTCAAAATTGGGAAAGGAGTATGACAAGGCTGTATATCACCACCCTGCTTATTTAATGTCTATGCAGAGTATATCATGCGAAATGCTGGGCTGGAAGACTCACAAGCTGGAATCAAGATTGCCAGGGAGAAATATCAACAACCTCAGATATGCAGATGATATCACTCTAATAGTACCACCTCAAGAAGAGGAACGAGAGCCTTTTGATGAGGTGAAAGAGGGCAGTGAAGAAGCTAGCTTGAAACTCAACATTCACAAAACTAAGATCATGGCATCTGGTTCCATCACTTCACAGCAAATAGAAGGGGTAAAAAGTGGAAGCACTGATAGGTTTTATTTTCGTGGGCTTCAAAATCACTGTAGACAGTGACTGCAGCCATGAAATTAAAAGATGCTTGCTCCCTGGAAAGAATGTTATGACAAACCTAGACAGCATATTAAAAAGCAGAGATATCACTTTACTGACAAAGGTCCATGTAGTTAAAGCTATGGTTTTTCCAGTAGCCATGTACAGATGTGAGAGTTGGACTGTAAAGAAGGGTGAATGCCTAAGAATTGATGCTGTTGAATTGTGGTGATGGAGAAGACTCTTGAAAGTCCCTTGGAGACTCCTTGGAGCAAGGAGATCAAACCAGTCAACTCTAAAGGAAATCAACCCTGAATATTCATTGGAAGGACTAATGCTGAAGCTCCAATACCTTGGCCACTTGATGTGAAGAGCGGACTCATGGAAAAGACCTTGATGCTGAAAAAATTGAAGGCAAAAGGAGAAGGAGGAGGCAGAAGATGAGATGGTTAGACAGCATCACCAACGCAATGGACAGTAATTTGAGCAAACTCCGAGAGACAGTGCAGGGCAGAGGAGTGTGCTGTAGCCCATGGGGTCACAAGAGTTGGATACAACTTAGTGATTCATCAACAACAACATCTACCCACCTACTTATCTGTCTTCAAGAATATATATGTGTGCGCGTATGTATTCAAGAACATTTGTTCCCCAAAAGACATGTACAGAAAACATTCACAACAGCATTTTCATAATAATTCTATCCCCTTCTCCTCCAAAACTGCAGAACCCAAAAGTCCTTCAGTGTGCAAATGGATAAAGAAACTGCGGTATATTCACACATAAGAACACAATACAGCAACAGTGAGGATGAGCAAATGACAATTACACATGAAAACATAAATGAATCTCATAATAGACAAGTGGAGCCAGACTCCAAAGTGTACGGACTGTATGATTGCATTTATACATACTGAAAAACAGGCAAAACATACTGATGGTGATAGACGTCAGGAAGATGATTACCACGGGGGAGCTTGAGGGAGCTTGGGGGATTCTGGTAATGCTTTACATCTTGTTTTTGGTGAAGAAGAAGAATGGATCTTTCAGCCACGTAAAAACTCAGCAAACTGTACACATATCTATATACATTTCTCTATGTACACCTCAAGAAAAATATTTTAAGGCATTTGAGTGAGAATAAAATGATTTAGAAAAAAAAATCTTATCGTGTAAAAGGCTTCAGAACACACAGGTAAATGTGAGAAATTGCAAAATTTGTCCTGATGCAAGGTATTTCAGTGGTGAGAGGCCAGTTTTCAGGCCTCTGCTATAAACCCGAAGTGTATTTCTCATTTGCATTTCCAAAAATTTACCCTCTGTACAGATACAGGAATCCATTGAAAAACAGACAAGGAACCAACAGAGGAGGAAACCCTGAAGGAAACTTTGGGGAAAGGTGACCACAGTGTATGTACCTGAAGATTGGCATTGTATTGGGAAGGAAGAGAATTCTGGTCACATTCCTCACTAGACTTTAAACAGAAATGTTCTAAAGATTTGGTGCAAGAGTGATATGTGCTCATGGCCAAGGTCTCTAGAAAGAAACATGGCGCTAGAAGGGTGGGCAAGGCTAGAAAATGAAATATTGAATGAAATGAAGGAAATGGGAATGAATGAACTAAATGAATATTAATTAGCAACTATGAATGAAATAAGAATGAATAACTATGCATAGTTCAAATAAGAAAGCAATGGGTGCAGTCCCTAACGAAAGCCTGACCTCCACAGAGCTTCAGTGTACTCAGGTATTCAAAAGGATTTCACCAAAGATGGCAAGGAGACCATATCCCCAGAAGTAAAGAGACTTCTAGAATATTGACAGAAAACCTAAAGGCAAGAAGGAGCGGAAATTTTAAAAAATACTGAAAGCAACTTTTGCTGTTGTTGCTATTTTGGCCATGTTGCACGGCTTGTGGGATCTTAGTTCCCTGACCAGGGATCAAACTCACGCCCTCAGCAGTGAAAGCGTGGAGTCCTAACCACTGGACTGCCACGGAATTCCAGCAACACGTTTTAAATAGGATTTGTATTGTTCAGAGCAAGTAGATGTACAAGGAGACAACAGGTCCTCTCTTTGCAGAAGATGCTGTATGAATTCAGTCAACACACATTTATCACCTGCCTTCCGTGAGGCTGGCACATAATAGGTGTGCTGCAAATAGTGGTTGTATATACTGAATACAAAGATTAATGATGGTCCCTTGTCGGTGGCCCTCTCTGTTAGTGGTGGTGCAGACCTGTGAGCAGGTGTGTGATGAGGGCTCTGACTGCGGCACCCCTCACAACTGAGGAGAAAGGAGACAAGGGAGGTCAGAGGAACCTTCCTGAGTGGAAGAACTGCCTGACAGCAACTAGGAAGAGAGTGCAGAGGGTCAGACCACGTCTCAGTTCGGCACCTACGTCTGGCCAGACCTCTCTCAGAGGGAGACTCCTGGGGACTATCTTTATTCCCATTTTGCACTTGAGAAAACTGAGGCTTAGAATGGAAGGTGGTGACGTGCCTCAGGTCATACAGCTGGGCAACAGCAGAACCAGGGCTCATCCGACAGAAAATGTTACCATCGTGTTCTGTAGCTGTGGGCAGAAAGCTGCTGAAACGCCCTTCAAGGTTTCTCAAAGACTCTGTGATTCTGGGTGACGAGTCCCCGTCTTCACAGTTTCTGGGAAATGCGTTGGTCTGGGTTATACTGCCTCCTGAACACAAGAGAAGAATGCTTTGGCTTTGGTTCCAGGGCTCTGACGTCTACCTCTCCTTGAATACAAAGCCCAAGTCTGAGTGCCTCGTGACCCTGGCAGAGTCAGAGGCAGCGGCTGCCGTGCATTCACGTTCTGCACACAGCTGTGCCATTTCTGCCTTGAACCCGCTGAGCTTTTGTGGCATCTACTCTTTTTTTTTTTTTAATTCATTTGGGGCCAATAATATGCTTTGTTAAGAACCAGGCTTTGTAAAATGAAGAAATTAGCTGCAATAACATTGTGTGGTCTATATTAATGAGTTGTAACTCGATATCAAGTTCATTATCAAAACAAACCTCTCATTTGCCTGAAGGCTTATGGCTCTGTGTCTAGCTGAAAAAGCAAGCCTCCCTTTGTGAAGGCAGGAAAAACAAACCTTCAGAAAGTGGCCATTTATGCTGAAAATGCCCCCGACACACCCTTCACCAAAACTGCATGAATTGTGGTCCTGTCATTTACGGCTGGAGACACGCTTGTGCTCTTTTGCTTTGGGCTTAAAACATTACCTGGACTGCTCTGCTCTGCTATCAATCTTACCTAACGATCTATTTACCTAAAGTACACAATCACAGACCAGCCTCCCATTACAATCTAGGGTAGATGAAAGAACATTAATGAAACCAAGAGCCTGCAGGACTGGATGGCTTGGCAGTTGGTCTGAACGGCTCCCTCTCCTCGGTGTCCAAGTGGCCAAGCTGTCCTGGGTTTTTTTCCTTTTTTAATAGATGAAATTGCTATAATAATTAAAGGAGCTAAAAGGAAGCACAGGAGGAGCTAGCAAATACTGTTAGGCTTCACGATGCAAAGGGGAGACGGGTGGGGAGAGAGCGGAGAGGAAGAGGGAGGAGGGTGGGGGAGGACGGAGCGAGAGGAGACGGACAGCGCACAGCCTCCAAACCTGCGGTGGAGTGAAAACTGCTCTCTGTGGAGTGCGACATGTTCTGACTCTCCCTGAATCAGGGCTGGGGTTGCTTAGAGGGTGTCTGACCTCTGACCAACCTCCCCACCCACTTCATTAAGGCCCCTACCTCGGGCTAAATTCAGGTCCTTTAGGTGCCTGAAGGGGCTCTATTCCTTCATAGGCAGGCAAGGTCTAATTTCCTTTCAAGATGGTTTGCAGTAGGACCAGGTTCTAACAACAAAAAGGAAGAAAAGGGGCCACTTTGTTTTGTGAGGAACTGTGAGATGGATGCATTTGAAGAGACTTCTGTGGACACCGTGACATTCCTCCCGCCCAGGATGATCCTGTAATGTCTGATGAGCTCAGAAGGGCTTCTGCAATGGGGAGGATGCGGGCTGGGGGAGTACAGTTCAGACCTAAATTTGGGGGCTTGAAAGTGATGCCAAGTCTCCATCTCAGCAAATAAAAGAGTAGCAGCTCTGGGTCCCATGCAGAGAGGGGAAAACAAAATGGGACTTTGGAGCCAGACTGGCCTGGTTTTGAGTCTCAGCTTCTCTATCACACAAGTTCCTTTCTGTGTCTGAGCCTCAGTTTTCTCAGCTATAAAATGGAGGGGACAACACCTTCATCATGGGGTTGTCATAAAGCCTCAAGTAAGACAAATTTACAAATATAAATCACTTGGTACATTCTGAATCCTAAATAAATGGAAGGATAACAAGTAAAATAGGCTGTAGGACAGTTCAGACCGGAGAAGGCAATAGCACCCCACTCCAGTACTCTTGCCTGGAAAATTGCATGGACAGAGGAGCCTGGTGGGCTGCGGTCCATGGGGTTGCTAAGAGTCTGACACGACTGAGCGACTTCACTTTCACTTTTCACTTTCATGCAACCCACTCCAGTGTTCTTGCCTGGAGAATCCCAGGGACAGGGGAGCCTGATGGGCTGCCGTCTATGGGGTCGCACAGAGTTGGACACAACTGAAGCGACTTAGCAGCAGCAGCAGTACAGACTGTCCTTGTATGGATCCCTGTATGGATCCAAGATGCCATAGACATCAGACTCCAAAAGAAGGTGAGAAAGACCACCTGGAAGGCATTTTCGAGGTAGCGGTAGGAGCACATGGGACTCTTCATTTGTATCCCCATGCTGAGAATATAAAAACAGAGAGGGGAGAGGGAAAGAGATTTGTGCAGTGATTTGACAGCAGCTGCTGGGACATTTTGAGTCGTGAACCCAAAGGGAGGAGGAGGCTGCATCCTTCAGCTCAAATCAAATGAGAGACCAGCCGCTGTGATGCTCAAGGGCATAAAATGTGACCCCTGCAGGTGGGGGCTGGCGAGCTGGTCTCTGATACCCTTGGGGAAAACCCAGAGGACAGAAGCAGGCTGGGTTGTGCTTCTGGGGCAGGGCAGCAAGGTGGAGGGTAGTTCTCTTAGCCTCTGTTTCCTCGCCTGCAAAGTGCGGTAAATATTGCCTACCTCTCAGTGTTGTGGAGTGAATGGGATTGGTCAGTTCATCAGAGAGGAGACACAGGTAGCCTAAGGTCATAGAGCAGATGAGCAACAGTGGAAGCAGGACTCAGACCCTGAAGTGATCTGTGGCCCAGGTGCTAAGTCAATCACCCCTGACAAGGGTTTGTCTGGCCAGACTAGGAAGCTCAAGAATTAATCCTTTTACTGAGACAATTAAATCCCAAGCCCTGGAGCTGCACAAAAAAGGGAACAAGTAGGGTTATTTGTTGGTTTGAGGCAGGGAGGGAAAAGGTGAGAAGACTGGTCAGGTTTAAAGAATCATCAGGCTGCCCATGCTAGCTCCCATGAAACTGCAGAATGCTCCTCCACAACCAACACGTTCATTTCCTACAAGAATGCCAGATTCATGTTCTCAGATTCCTTGGTATCCGCCTGCTTCCTGAGTTTTAAGAGAACTTTTTAAGAAGGTCTAAAAATACCAGAGAAACAGTTTGACTAGCAGAGGATGGGATCAGCCAATAAGCAAGAGCAACACAGGTGACAACCATGTGCTAATTGCCGCTTGGGCATTTGCTTCAAGGGCCCTTGGAAACAATACATTTCAGTCATGTTACCCTTTTGGCTGCCATTTCCTGAATGTATAAAAAATGATCAGCACGAGAGTCATCATCTCTGGAAATGTCAGTATTTATATGTTTTAATGTTTGATATTTTGGGGAGCCAATGGCTTCAATCCCTAAGTGGAAATATGAAGAGAGAGCATTCAGTGAGCACCTATTATCTGCCAGGGGCTTTCCTTAGCATTATCTCATTGATCCTCCCAACAACCCTACAAAGCCAGAGTTGTTATTATTTCTGTATGTGAGATAACAGTTACTGAGACACAGAGAGCAACTTGCCCCCAGTCATACACATAGCAAATGTCAGAATGTTATCTCTCTTTATGGGGCACCAGGTATGTGCTGCGGATGTACCGGTGCATAAAACACCTATGGCCTTTGTCTAAGTGAAATTTACAGTTACCCTGGGGGATGTGATGCCTCGCTTGCCATGTAGAGCTATCCTTGGTCCTGAGAATACAGACTATTCTCATACTGAAGTTAAATCCTGCACCAGGCACTGTGCTAGGCTCTGGGGGTAGACTTGTGAGCAAGGCAGGGTCCTTTCCCTTCAATGAGCTCCAAGTCTACTGGTGGGACCAGACAAATTAACAGGCAATTATGATGTGGGGTTATTTTTTCCTTTTGGTAGAAAATAAAAAATTCAGCAGGTCAGAGCTTGGATTTAGACTAAATCCATTTAACTAGATATTTATCCAAATTATTCAAACCAATTAAACTGCTTACAGTGATCAACATCTCAGCCACACACACCCCAGAACCTCATTCCTCATTAGCTGGGCCTGTCTTCCTTGCCGTTTTATCTAGCAGGTCTTGACAGTGTACTGACCCAGCATCAAAATATGCCTTTCTTAGAAATGCGACTCTAATTAGAAATGGCTGATAAACCTTCATTGAAATGAGCATTATTTAGAAAGATGCATCTAAGCCACAAACAGGGGTTCCCCCCACCCTCGCCCCTCCTTGTCCCCAGCTGTGCTTCTCTTCCAGAAAAGCTCACTGGCATATTTTAGCAAGAGCTCAAGAAAATGCAAATATCCTTGTCTGTGGTCACGGGGCACAGTCACATTCTTGTTTACATCACCTACAGCTAAAATTGGCACTTTCCTTTTTCTGCTGGAGACTTCCTGAATATATTCTTTAAAAATTCGACTGACAGATGCTCCTTTTAGAGAGATACTTGTCCACTGTTCCTTCTTACTGCAGGCAACCAGGCTGATCTTAAGAATATAGAATCTCTCTAGTTAGTTGGTCCTGGATTCAAATACTATCACCTACATGTCTGGGTATCTCTAGGCAAGTTACAAAATCTCTCCAAGCCTCAGTTTTCTTATCTCTACAAATAGGGGTAATGATAGCATCTGCCCCATGGGACTGAGGAGCTAACTTTAATAAAATATGCAGAACACAGCAGTGGCATAATAGATGTTTAATAAGTGGCAGCCATTATTTGCTCTCTGGAGTCATATGGCAAGGAGGATACCCCCAGACTGTGAGGTTAGGGTTCTTGGTTCTGCATATGAATGTGAAGAAACTACAGAGGTGAAGTGATTTGCCTAGGGTCATACAGCTATGTAGCAAAGAGAGATCATACTCCAAACTGACCTCCTAATTCCCAGCAAGGGCCACACCCATTCCACCACTGTTCAGAACCCTGGAAACATCTTGCTGTGGAAAACTACAGTTTTTTGTGGGGAGGAGAGGAAGGGGAGAAAGTTCTACAAGGAGGAAGAAGACGGAAGGTACAGCACCTTTGAAACCCAGTGTGACTTCCAAGTAGACCAAGTAATGAAAGATGGAGCTGGAAAAGTCGGTGGGGACCAGATCATGCAGAGCCTTTTAAACCTTAGTAAAGATAATTGTCTTCATTTTGAGTACCATTAATTGTTTTAACCAGGGAAATGACAATATCACACTTGTAATGAAAGAGGATGGGTTGGAAGGTCAGATCGAAGGTAAAGGGGGCAGCTGGGAGGCTGGTGGAATAGTCCAGACTGGAGATGGAGACGAGGGCTTCCTGGATCAGGTAGTGGCCTTGGGGAAGGAGGCAGTGTCCACAGAGTGCCCGCCCTGAGGCAGCTGATTGAACATAAGAGACGATGAAGAGGGAGAAAGCAAAGACGAAGCTCAGGCTTCTGTCTGAACAACTGGGTACACAACGGCATCATTGATTGAAATGGGGGGTGTTTCACCATTCAGCTGGGGAAAGGAACTCAGGACTGGGGCAGTCCTGCGCTGCCATGGTTCTCAACCCAAGATGACTTTGGTCCCCAGAGGACATTTGGTAATATCAACGCATTTGTGGTTGTCACAATTGGCATCTAATGGCTAGAGACCAGGGGTGCTGCTCAACATCCTACAATGCACAGGGCAACACATCGGCCCCAAGTGTCAATAGAGTCAAGGTTGAGAAACCCTGTTCTGCTGAAATTCATAGTCTTAAAGGAAGTCAAACATTAGAACTTTTCAGGTATTGAAAGATTTAATGGGAACTCGTGGAGCTAAGTCCTCCCTAATTTGAAAACCCCCCAGGATAGAAACTTGGGTAACTTCATGTGTGGAGAAGAGCATGGAAAGATTTACCTACCGGAGCTCTGTGGAATAGCCTTTTGTCCAACAGGGCATCAAGAGAGAACCTGTTCCTTGGGGGATAATGGCAACAAACTCCACCTCACCCTGATGCATCAGAAAATAAGAAAATCCAGCCATGATTCAGTGTCTTATATCACCTCAAGTCCACATCTAGCCAACAATGAAGATGCAGGTCAGATGGCTTCACTGCACCTTTCTTCCCATGATAGAACTTGCTTCTATCTCCAACTCTAATATATATTTCACCTTTCTTTTTGACTTATTTGCCATTTTGATTCATGGTTACTTATGCATTTTCTCTCCAACAGAACTGTGGATTTCCTGAGAGAAGCCCCCAAGACTGATTCATATTAATGCATCCCAAACACCTGTCACACATATTTAATAGACATCTCAGAGGGTCACACTGATCCTGTACCAGGCTACAATGGGGCATTACTTTCCATTCTTTCTGCCACTGAGCTGCAGCCAGCCACGGACCCCTTGAAGCCCCTGACAACACTGAACCCATTCCAGAAATAATCCCAACTGTATAATCTTCCCACTTAGTGAAATCCAGAAATCCCAAAGCACTTCCACGCTTGCAGGCAGATCTCCAAACAGAGCTAACTTTTGAGTTATTAAATACAACTGCCGACTGCATAAATTCCAACTTAGACAGAAATACATTCGATCAAAATTGAGCCTGCAAGAAATTTTTTCAGCAGAGTTTGAAAACAGGGTTTCAGAAGGGAAAATGCCACCATCACATGATAGAAGGTATCCCATTACTGGTGATTATGATTTTGAATTTAACTGTCAGAAAGGTCTCTGAGAAAAATATGTTATTTGTTCAGTCCAAGAAAGGTTTAATTGGCTTCTGTCAGATTTTATGTAAGTGCTACTTGCCACTGAACCCCACGTGGATTTTGCACCTTTTGAACTGAACAGATGACGGCTGAGTCTTTATAGGCTGCAGGAATGCTGAAAAGGGGTCAAGGATAGGTCTCTTTCTATGGTTGTGCAAAGGTTTGTCTAACCAGAGATTGATTCTTTAAGCCCCCCCATCCTCCACTCTCCAAATGATGAAAACAGAAGGGAGTCAAAGGAATAAAGAGAGTCCACTATCTTGGATCTCTTTTCATCTGACTCCCTGTATTTTTTCAATTTCTGGAAGGTTGTCCCATGTGACTGTCTTTTTTCACTACTAGGTATCCTCAACACCTAGAATCAGTTTCCCTTGGTGACCTCCCCCTTATCCTGACCCCCTCAGCCCTTCAGTGGATTCTGTGCTATTTTTTAAAGTACCACTATGGACAAAGGCCCTTGACATCCCTAAACAGCTGTGGTACAGGCTAAGAGCTGTCTCTGTTTTTTTTAGGTTACTGTATTGCTTGGGGCCCCCAATATCTGATTTTTTGTGAAGTCATTTGTGCTAGTTATTGCTGATCAGTCAACCTGATCCCCATCTCCAATACTTTCACCTCTCTCTTGCTCCTGCTTTTCCACACCCAGGATAGATACACACTTTCCCAGCCATTCTTTTTTTTTCCCCACCCCCAGCCAATCTTGCAGTTAATAAAAGACAGGTGACAGTACCCTAGCAGATGAGACATAAGAGGAAACATGCTGGGAATTTTTCTGGAAAGCCTTTGTTTGCCTCATTAAAGAGACAAAAATAGTTCTTACCATTCATTTTATCCTCTTTCTACTGGAATATGAATGTAATGGGTGGAGATGAGGCAGCCATTCTATGACCATGAGGGAAAAGGACCTGTCAGTCTTAACATTAACAAGTTCCTCCTTGAACCAATGCCAGTGGGCAAATACCTCCAGACTTCTTACATAAGAAAAATAAATTCACATTTGTTTAGGTCACTGCTTTTGAGTTTTTCTCTTACTTGCAGCCAAGAATGATCCTAACTGATACATAAGGTTTTCTTTTTTTTAACCTGCTTCTGTCTCTCCATAGTATTCAAACATGAATCATGAGACTGGGTTGAAAGTTAAAACCAAGGGATTTAAATCATGCTCAAGGGCACTCCCTTTCCTACAACTAGGATTTTTTAACTGGGTCATGCATTTCTGCCATCAGGATGAACTCTCTCCTGCAAGGCATCTCATCCTTCACAAAATTATGCTGATATTATTGCTGTTCAGTCACTAAGTTGTGTCCAACTCTTTGTGACCCCATGGACTGCAGCATATCAGGCTTTCCCATCCTCTGCTATCTTCCAGAGCTTGCTCAAGTTCATGTCCACTTAGTCGGTGACGCTATCCAACCGTTTCACCCTCTGCGGCCCTCTTCTCTCTTTGCCTTCAATCCTTCCCAGCATCAGGGTCTTTTCCAGTGAGCTGGCTCCTCACATCAGATGGCCACACAAAGTATTGAAGCTTTAGCATTAGTCCTTTCAGTGAATATTCAGGGTTGATTTCCTTTAGGACTGGCTTGATCTCCATAAAAATATACTCTCACACAAGTTCTTAAAAATATCCCCAGACCTGCTTCTTCCCTTCTACCCTTAAACTTGGACTTGGCATCACTAATGATGGATCCCAGTCTGCGACTTTACGGTTAATTCTCAGCTTCCTTCAGGCTTCACATCTGGGCTGTCTTCAAAATAGTGCTGGAGGCACATGTGCCCAGTTAGAGAAGACGAAGGAGCATGAGTCACAATAACAAGTGTCATCACCTGCTAAGGAGTTCACTGTGTACCGAGTGCCATGCTCAGTACTTCAGACGCATTATTGTATTTAATCCTTTCAAAAGATCTACATGGTAGACCCTGTTATTATTCAGGCCATTTCACAGAACCTCACATGAGGGTCAAAGAGCGGATTCGAACCCACCTTGTCTGATTTCAAAGGCAGAGAACTTACCTTGCACTAAGCTTGCATCATATCAACTAGACTCTTTGATGTGTTTCTTCTACTGCTCCCCTCCCATCCCCACCCTCACCCCTCCATGCTCAGCAGCTGCTTCTTCGCAGATGAGACCAAGAACTCACTTCATTTTGTCCAGCATAAAGAAAGTGCCTATCGTTCTTCCCATGTCAGAAGGTAATGAACACATGCCCTCCCGGCACCCTGATTTATCACGGAGGGAGCCGACTGTCACATGGGTCTGCAATTAGACACAGCCATATTTACTGAGGCAAGCGTCACCAGTCCAGAGCTTCAGGGCAGAAAGAAAACATTCGAGTTGTTTACTCGAATTCTGCAACTGTGTCGATGCAGTAACAATGGAGCCAGAAGAATCCCTTAGGGAGAGAAAAGGACTTGTTGCTATCTTCCTGGCCTAAAAGTCATGAGTGATGATAAAAATGAAGGTGCAGCTGGTTGGGATTTTTTTAGAACTGAATCTCAAGTGGTCTTCAGATCTCTTATTTATTTTATTTTTCAGGGTAATCACTGATTCAGGGCAGGGGGCGTAGTCTCCGTGATTAGAGACTAGAGAAATTACCTAGTGACAAGCCCACTTCCAACAAAGACCAGTGACTCACCACATTACCACTTCACGTCACAATTTCTCTCATCTGAACAAAGAGGAAAATCGCTTCATGTTTGCAGTGGAAATGTATTATGTTGGAGTCAAGGTTTCTCTTGTTGGAGGAGACCTGTGCTTGTCTGATTTCAGATAGCCCGACTGGATGGTGGGCTGAACTTCTGAGAGCTGCCCTGGGCAACTCCAACCTTACCGCTGAAGTGGATGGTAGTGGGTGCGGGACGGTGACGCTCAGGCCAAGGTCTTCTTCTTAGATGGGATTGTATATAGCTTGCCTCTATCTCCCTGAATCTGCCAACTTACCTCTCAGCAGAGAACTAGACCCTGGGGCTCTTCAAGCCTCAGACTATTCAGGTGCAAAGTGGGGGTGGGGGCTGGGAGGGGTGTAATAACTACACTTCTACCACAGAGTCAATTAAAAGATTAAGCAACAGTGTCATAATGGATAAGATTTCCTAGTATTTACTCTGCGCCAGGCCCTGTTTTAAGAGCTTTACCCATATTAATTCATCTAATCCCCACAAAACCCTATGAGACCGGAACACTTTTAGCTGGATTTCCTCTATTCTAAGATGTGCATTTTCTTTCCTCATTTCAGCATCTCTGAAACTGGGGTACTTCTTATAATTGAAAGTAGGGCATAGTTTAGTCAGTGGAGTTTTGTTTCTTGTTGGCACATGCAGAAAATGGTCATGCCTCTTGAAATGGAAGACGCCTTAGATCAAATACAAGGTGCCCATTTCACAGAGGAGGAAACTGAGGCACAGAGAGGCACTGATTTGTTCAAGGACCCACAACATAGTAGAGTGTCAGAGTTAGGGTCTGAACCCATATCGTTTGCTGAAGAATTTGATCTTTTAATCACAAAGCTAGGATTCACTGAAGCACCCAGTCTAGCTCCTGCCTGTTTCAGGGTCTGCCCAAACTAAGGATGCTTCTTTCCCCTCTGCCACCCAGAGACAGAGCTTCTATCAAGGATTCCGTGCCTTTATATAGTTTTTGCTAAATGCCCTCCCTACATTTCCATTCCAGAACATGGAGAGGGTGTCTGAAGTGCCCTCTCTGTTTCAGTCTCTTCCAAAGAAGAAAATGTGGACCCATGGTAATCTACATATGCTCTGCTCCCTCCCTCCCTCATGGCTAATCCCATTAAACTTCTCTTTTGCTTCCTTGAGAAACAAAGGGACAAGGAACTCCTGAAACAGATTAGGGCACCTGACTTAGGGCAGGCTAGAAGGCTTCCTCTGGAGAGGGCAGTGGCACCCCACTCCAGTACTCTTGCCTGGAGAATCCCATGGATGGAGGAGCCCGATGGGCTATGGTCCATGGGGTCGCTGAGTCGGACACAACTGAGCGACTTCACTTTCACTTTTCACTTTCACGCATTGGAGAAGGAAATGGCAACCCACTCCAGTGTTCTTGCCTGGAGAGTCCCAGGGATGGGGGAACCTGGTGGGCTGCCGTCTATGGGGTCACACAGAGTCGGACACGACTGAAGTGACTTAGCAGCAGCAGCAGCAGGTTTCCTCAACAAGACATTCAAGCAGAGGATTTGCATACATTATTCACACTCCCTCCCTCCGCTGAAAAATCTACAGGAAGAGGCTGTGCAGAGAAAGGTCCTATTGTAACATTAGTTATGATAAAGCAACTTCCAATACCGTGAGAAGAAAAATGGCCAGAGGGCTTCAGGACACTTTCGGGAGTCACCGCCAGGTGTCACCCATTACACCAGCACACGGCAGGAAGTGGCATTCCCATTAAGCCCAGCTGGTCTCACCTTCCTCCCCTGAGAAGCCAGATTCTTCCTCAAATCACGGCTCACTGGACACCTGGCTGCCTGGCATTTGTTGTGGTTTAGTGGTCTAGTCGCTAGGTCACATCTGACTCTTTGCAACCCCATGGACTATAGCCTGCCAGGCTCCTCTGTCCATGGGATTTTCCAGGCAAGAATACTGGAGTGGGTTGCCATTTCCTTCTCTAGGGGATCTTCCTGACCCAGGGATTGAACCTGTGTCTCCTATATTGGCAGGGTGATTCTTTACCACTGAGCCACCAGGGAAGCAATCAATGCTTTACAGTAGCTCTAAAAAGTTGAAATTTCTAAAGGCATGATACTTCATATGTCAGCCAGGGACACCCTAGGGTCTTCATTATCTCCTAGACAGTGGGGTGTGGGCAGCAGGATTTCCGTGGCTTTGTGCCTGAGGTCTTGTTTATCCAACAGATGCCTGGAAGCCTGCTTCCCTGCTCTTGACCTTCCAGAATCCTATCTATGCTCCTCTCAAGACAGAGATGTTCTTTTCAACCTCTGTGTCCTCCTCCACTTTCCCCAATGTCTCTAACCCAAGATGGAAAACTTGGTTACATGACCCCTTCCCTCTCCAATCTCTCTCTCTTTCTCTCACACACACCGAGCCTGAATTACCTGTCCTCTGCATTCCCACTACACCCAATGATACATCCCTGCCACACCATTTATCACATTGCATTACAATGAACTGTTTCTTATCTCTTTCACTTCCTGCCCCAACATACACACTACAGATTGAGAATATTTTTTAGGACAGTTTTAAATTTTACAAGAGCAGGTATTCAGCACACAAGAGAAATGCAACATGTTCACTAAATGAATGAAACAACCATGTAACGAAAATCTAGGAAGTGCTAAGGACCTGTCAGATGCTGTTCTTCAACTTTGGACATATCAGAGCATGCTCACAGCAATCCCAAGAGGAGGTCCTATGATATCCCCATTTTACAGACAGGCAACACCGGAGCAGAAAAGTTCTATAACTTGCTCAAGGTCACAGGGTTGCAAAGAGGCAGATCCGGGGTTAAAGTCAGGCTAGTTGGGTCCACTGGCCATGCGTTCACACTCAGCGCTGATTCTGAAATATCTATCTACTTCCTTCCCTTCCCTCATTGCTATGCTGGGAAGTTCATTCCCAGAGGGGGTTGCTCTGCATAAAACCCATTTCCGTGTAGCATTTTGAAACCAGAGGAGACAGTGGTGAAGACTGCATATTTCAGAGGGCACTCAATAAGAAGGCTGAGCAATGAAGGCTGCACAGAGCTGTGTCAATCCTTAGAAAGCAGGAGCTCAGGAACGCTTTGGATCACCACATAAGCGCGGGTGAGTTTTAAACTCTCTTCTGTGCCTTGACTTTTCCCAAAGCCCTCCTTCCTGGGGCAGCAACTTGAGCCACAAGATATACCACTGTGGGTGGACCACAGAGCCAGTAATAGGCTTTGTTCCCCTCCCACTGTTCACCTACCTTGGCCAAGGTAGGGGTAAACATGCATATTTTTATGCATGGGTGTGCAGATACAATAACAAAGACATGTTTAACACAGACATAACTGGCCTGTCCAGTTCTGATCATTAAAAACCAGAAACAATTTGACACCCAGCACTAAACACATACTTATTTTTGATTTGTCTTTCAAACGAACAACAGTATTTCTTGTCCCATACATACATGATCAAGTGTTAGCATCACCCTAAACAATTTCCATATCTTGAGTCCTCACACTGTTTCTGCCTACTTGATGTTCCTGTTCTCATTTCATAGACAGGAGCAAATAAAGCCTCAGAGATGCTAAGCAACTCATCTCAATAGCTGGTGAGACGTCAAGTCAGGCTTCAAACCCCAAAGTTTGACACTCTGTAGTCTCTCCACAAAGAGAGAGGATGTGCATGTACCCTGAGCACAGCGGATCTCTGAAAATAATTTCTGCGATGGCAAACCTACAATTCATCTTAATTTTTTCCTGATGTTCTACAGTGTCACTGCCGATTTATTCCATCATTTTGGAATTACTAGCTAATAGGATGGCCCAGCTCCCCGTTCTGGCTGGCATTTTCATTCTTCACGAGTAACCAACCACTGATAGCAACAGGGATGTGTCACAATTTAATTACACCCTGATTCTTCTTTCTCCCGATGTCCCTGGTTGGTCTGGAGGCTAATTCCTATTTTGTGTCTTGAAAACACGACTGCTTTCACAAAGAGACAAAAGACTCACCTGTGTTAGGAAAGCTGAGGCAAAAAAGGGCAAGAGGGCCCCGGAGGCAGGGGCACTCTGCGTCTTCTTGGTGACTGGTACCTTGGTCATCTTGGAAATCCTTCAGGCTAAACTGTGTCCAGCAGGGAAGGTTTTTGTTTTTTCCCCCCAGAATCTTCTACGTCAGCAGTCACTGGTGTCAAGGGCTCTCCAACAATTTCTCCTTGACTCACAGGTTCTAATGAGACTCCAGACAGGTTTCTGACTGGGTAGGAATTGGAAAAGCAAGTCTTCCTGGGTTTCCTACCAAGAGGATAAGGAAGCTGCCAAGGGGTGAAATCAGGCAAGCCCCGCACTCACTTTTAAGAAAGTCACAAACTTTTATGTTTTTCCCCCGTTTGGGAAGGGGACAGCTTTGTCTTCTAGAAACAAAAATAAAATATGAAACTAAAAAAATAAAACTTCGCTGAAGAAGTCTGAGGGGGGCCCATGGAGGGGCCCCCGGAAATCCATTTTAGGGATTGCAGCCGCCGGCCGAGATGGAGGTGAAGCCACCGCCGCTAACGGCCAGGCCCCGGGCCCACGCGGTCGCCTGGCAACGGCGCGCCCCGAGGAGGGTTTCCTATTGGCTGGGATCAATAGGGGCGGGGTCGCGAGCTCGCCCAGGCCGCTGGGCCCCTGGCTGGCAGCTGGCGGCTAGCCAGGGAGCCACGTTCTCCAAACTTTGGTTTTTCCTTTCAGGCCTGAAGACCTTGACCCTTTCTCTTCGTCTAACTACAAGCGTCTCTTTCCTTCCAAACTCTGCCCTGTCCTGCCACAATTCCGTAGTGCCTTGGGTTGGGTAGATCCATGTGGCCTTGAGCCCCTCAATTATTTTACCGTGAGATTTCTCTGTTTTATTCACCTAACAACCATTCCTATTCATCCTTCAAATCCCTCATAGACACAACACATACATACACACACACAAATGTATACATGTATATGTTATGTGTGCATGACGTTCAGTTCAGTTCAGTTGCTCAGTCATGTCTGACTCTTTGCGACCCCATGGACTGCCGCCCGCCAGGCCTCCCTGTTCATCACCAACTCCCGGAGCTTGCTTATACTCACAGTGCATTGAGTTGGGATGCCATCCAACTATCTCATCCTCTGTCGTCCCCTTCTCCTCTTGACTTCAATCTTTCCCACCATCAGGGTCTTTTCCAATGAATCGGTTCTTCACATCAGGTGGCCAAAGTATTGGAGTTTCAGCTTCAGCATCAGGCCTTCCAATGAATATTCAGGACTGATTTCCTTTAGGATGGACTGGCTGGATCTCCTTGCAGTCCAAGGGACTCTCAAGAGTCTTCTCCAACACCACAGTTCAAAAGCATCAATTCTTTGAGCTCAGCTTTCTTTATAGTTCAACTCTCACATCCATACCTGACTGCTTGATGAGCTTTGTTGTTGGACCTTTGTTGGCAAAGTAATGTCTCTGCTTTTTAATATTCTGTCTAGGTTGGTCATAATTTTTCTTCCAAGAAGCAAGCTCTTTTAATTTCATGGCTGCAGTAACCATCTGCAGTGATTTTGAAGCCCCCCGAAATAGTCTGTCACTGTTTCCATTGTTTCCCCATCTAGTTGCCATGAAGTGAATGAAATTAAGTGCTTGGAATGTGCTAGATGTTGCGCTCTTATTATATGTATTAACTCAGTCCTCACAGCACATCTTTAAGGAAGGTATTTCCTTACCCTGTTTTACAGACTAGAAAACTGAGGTTCAGAAAGATTGAATGATATGCTTAAGGACCCACAGAAAGTGTGTAAACTAGAATTCAAAGCCAGACCTGTTTGATTCTAAAATCCAACCTCTTAGCCACATGAGCCTGGATAAGACACCTGACTTGGACAAGGCTTAACTTCCATCGCTTTCACGTGGGAAAAGTAACTGTGCCACAGGTATCAAGGATTAAAACAGACCATTATGTAAAGACTGAGCACATGAGGAGGCCTAGTTAAGTGGCAACTAGTATTATGTCCTGACACCCCATTCCCAGGAAGACTTAGTCATTTTTGCAGTACCGTGTTCATTTCACACAGATGTTAATACTAACTAATATTTATTGATTGCAGGCTCAGTGCCAGGTGTTCTACTGAGCACTTTACATACATTAATTCTTTTAATCCTTCCAGTAGCCCTATAGGATAGGTTCCAGCTTGCAGATTGATTGTACATGTTCTGATTTACATGCTTTATCCTTGGCATTATTTCACACTGGATCAATCTGACTCCTTTTATCTCTAACCCCTGATCGGCTAAGGATTATGACATCATCTCAGCCGCACAATGACCTCACCTTCTCTTTAGAAGGCATGGCTACAAGATGACTCTCCATAAAATTCAAAACACCCGGCCACATAGTTCCAGATGCTGATGCTTGGAAGTAATTATTTTCCTGCCATCATCTAAAGACTGAGTCTGACCTTCCTTTTTACAGGAAGTTTTGGTCCTCCTGCCTTCTTTGCAGACAGCATTAAGCCATCAGCAAACATTTTCAGAAGGATGAGGATAAACTGAATTGTGTTCAGAATATGGGGTGGGGATGAGAAAAATAAGATAGAATGAGAAATATGTTCAGCCTTGAGCAGAACAAAGGGCTGTCTTCATATGGCTTTGAGGGAAAGCCTTGGCAAAGAAGAATCCAACTAGTTTTGTATGAGCCCAAAGAATGGGAAGGTTTGGGCTCAATATGAGGAAATACAAAGCAAAATGTTGTTTTAAAAGGCATGAGTTCTGCTACCATATGACCCAGCAAGCCACTCCTTGGAATACACCTGAAGAAAACCATAATTCACAGAGACCCATGCACCCCAATGTTCATTGCAACACTATTTACAATAGCCAGGACATGGAAGCAATCTAAATGTCCATCAACAGGGGAATCGATAAAGAAGATGTGGTATATATACAATGGAATAGTACTCAGCCATAAAAGGGAGCAAAATAGTGTCATTTGCAGAGACATATGTAGACCTAGAGATGATCATACAGACTGAAGTAAGTCAGAAAGAGAAAAACAAATATTGTATAATATTGCTTGTATGTGGAATCTAGAAAAATGGTACAGATGAACTTAACGGCAAAGCATAGAGACACAGATGTGGAGAAGGGGGGAGAAGAGGTGGGATGAACTGGGAGATTGGGATTGACATAGATACACTTTGTATACAATAAATAACTAATGAGAACCCACTGTAGAGACAGGAACCCTACTCAGTGCTCTGCGGTGACCTAGTTGGAAGAAGATCTAAAAGGGAGGGGCTATGCATATACATATAATTGACTCACTTTGCTCTACAGCAGAAACTAACACAACATGGTAATGCAACTATACTCCAATACAGATTTAAAAAAATAAAAGGCACGAGTTCTGGGGTCAGGTTGACTCAGTCACTAAGCACCCTCAGTGACCATCTCATAGGACAATGATGAAACCAAATGAGTAATTCAGGTGGAGCACAGTGCCTAGCCAAAAGGAAGTGCTCAATAAATGTTAGCTCATTTCTTTTTTTTATTAACGACCACCTGTCAGAGCCATATTAGAACTGGAAGTAGAAAGGGTCTTGGAATAGAAAAGACCTGTGTTCAAATCCTGGCTCCGTCTTTTACTAGTAATGAGATCTTGGTCAAGTTACTTCACCTCTGCAAGCCTCAATTTCATCATGTGTCATATATAAATAGTAATGGTAATGCCCACTTTGTACAGTTGGAAGGACTAAGTGAAATGATGACTGTATAGAGTCTAGTACCCAGCAAGGGCTCCAGGCATGCTAGTTCCCTTTTCCATTCATGAAGGGGTGTGTTCCACTGAGAAAGAATGAGCTCCTCAGCACTAGAGGTATTCAACCAAATAAGGTTATATTCTAAGGTCCTGGGGTTAAGACTTCAACATAGGAATCTGGGGGGAAGACAAATCAAACTATGACAGTGAGCTGCCTCAGACTAAAAGTTCACACAGGGTTGGATAGATGTTGTTGTGTTTCCCTCAAAAAAGTAAAATCTCCTTATCTTCTCCTATGAATTTTCTGTGGCACCCTTGGGTGCCTTGGCTCACAGTTTTGGAACCACAGGGCAGGCCTGTTTACTGTCTTTGAGCTGAGTAGCCTGTTTATGCAAGACGTTAACACCCACGTGAGTAGACATGAAAATAACATCTAATTGGAGTTCATGGCTAATCCCACGCCTCCTGTCCTCCCAGGTAGGACATCTCTGGAGCAAGTTCTTTGGTCCCCCAGAGGTCCCCTTCAGGACTGCTCTGGGGCAACCCCATTGCCTGTAGCACTTGCCTGCTCACCGAGGACACAGCATTGGCTTCTACCCTTTCTTATTTCATTTTTCCACTCCCTTTCTAGGACTGCCTGGACAGCCTCCCAATTATCTCCAAACTCTTGTTCCATGTCTGCTTCTGCAGAACCCAAGCTAAGTCAGTGTTGACTGAGATAACCAGGAAGTCAGACTTAGTCAGATCTGGAAATCTTCCCTCTTCCTCATCTCAAGATTTGGACTTGTGACCTTCTTGGGGCATCTTGCCCCATCATCAGCTTCATCTCTGCTCTCACAGATACATCTCTAGGCGTTTCTGGGTATTCTCTGCATCCCTTAAACACTGAGAGGCCAACGTGTTTTCAGATATGCAAATACATCCCCCAACAATGAAATGTTTGACAACTCAGATATGAAGTGATTGTTTAATTCTTAATTCCTGCTTGATTTATGCAAAATGGAAACTGAAAGACGTGAAGCGACAGGTATTCTATCCTCCCAATTTGCCCCAAAGAAAAGCATTTGAAGGGATTAAAAATAGATGTATCAAGTAGAAGAAAAATTTGAGAATGTGTCTGGTGCCAGCTGGGGTAGCCCAAGTGAAATCTCCAAATCTGCTAAACACTTGCATTTCAGTCAGTACTACATATGTCTAGCATTAAAAACCTATTGGAAAAGTCATCATTTTCTGAATATCTTTAATATACTTGTCTGTGTTGCATCTAGCACCCAGAGAACTCCTTCTGGGTGTTTTTACTGAAATGTCAGCACTGGATTTACTAATTATGGGGCCCAGGGCAAAAGTAAAGCTTGGGGCTCCCGTGACACCTGGTAACTGGCAAAATCTATTGATGACTTGCTGCCAGGATGAAATATCACTGGATTATGTGTATTAGCACTAACTCTACTGATTCCTGTATTTCATTAGATTAAAGAAGGATGACTACCTGCTGCAAGGCCCCCTGGGGGCTCTTTGGCCCATTCTGGCCCGACTCCACTCTAAATTACACCCCAGGGGGAGGGCAGTGAATTTGAATCTTTGTAAACAAAGAGGAGAAAATGTAAAATTAACCTCTTTCTCCTCCTGTTTCTCTTTATTCTGATTCACCAGACTCAGCAGCAGGGGACGTAGTACTGGCTGAAGGAATATTCTTTGTGAATTTCCCCCACTGGGGAGCTAGGATATGGTGGAAGCTACTTCCACAGATAAAGCTTTCCAATCCTTCACACTTCAGGGTGCCAAGTGTGAGGCTGCAGGACAGATTGGAATAAGGGGATTGTGAATCCCATCTTACCAAGACAGAAGCTGAAGTTCCTGGGATCTAGCACTTTGTTAGTGGTGTAGGTGGCCTGAGAATCCAGGTTTTATGATTCTGAATTTAGTGGGTTCTTTCAGCACTCTGCTGCATTGGCTGTATGTTTCAAGGGTGTGTGTGTGTGTGTTGTTGTTGTTGTGTGTATGTTCACACAGCAAAATAACCTAGGGTTACCTCTGTAAGGTCTGCCAAAACAAGGGATTTCAGAGCCACCAGGGACAGGGGGGCATGGGGGTGATTAACTTCCCTAGTCTACTGGGAGATTTCCTTTAACATCCACAAACATCTCCATGGGGAGGATGGATAAATTAGGAATTTCGGAGTAGAATATACACACTACTGTATGGAAAATAGACAATAAGGATCTACTGTATAGCACAGGGAACTATACTCAATATTTTGTAATAACCTATATGGGAAAAAGAATCTGAAAATATCTATATCTATGGGCTTCCCTGGTGGCTCAGTCAGTAAAGAATCTGCCTGCAGTGTAGGAAACTGGGATTTGATCCTTGGGTCAGGAAGACCCCTTGGAGAAGAAAATGGAACCCACTCCAGTATTCTTGCCTAGGAAATCCCATGGATAGACGAGCCTGGGGAGCTACAGTCCATGGGGTTGTAAAAGTTAGACATCATTTAGTGACTAAACCACCACCGTATATACCCTGTATATATATGAATATGGGTGCATGGTAAGTTGCTTCAGTCCTGTCTGACTCTTTGCGACCCTGTGGACTAGGGCCTGCCAGGCTCTTCTGTCCATGGGATTCTCCTGGCAAGAATACTGGAGTAGGTTGCCATGTCCCACCCAGGGGATCTTCCCGACTCAGGGACTGAACTCACATCTCATATATGTATAAATATGCTGTATATATACACACATATATATGAATCACATATATATATCTGAATGTGTGTATATATATATATGAATCACTTTGTTATACACCTGAAACTAACTCAACATTGCAAATCAACTATACTTCAATTAAAAAAAAGACATATACAAAAAAGACACCTTCATCAACACCCTCCCACCCCCATCCCAGGTAGGAGAACATTCCCCTGCCATGTATTCCTATGATTTCCAAGTAGCTCAGAATTTCCTGTTCAGTATACTCTAGCCTACTTCCTACCTGAATGAGTAGAATTCCATGGCCCCTACCCCCCGTAAGATACGTTCAAGTCCTAAACCCTGGGGCACCTGTGAATGTGACCTTATTTGGAATAAGATTACTTGCAGTTATAATCATGTTATGATGAGTCTGTACTGGATTAGGGTGGGCCCTAAACTCATGACCAGTGTCTTTATAAAAAGAATAACGTTTGGACATAGAGACAGAGGACACACAAGGAGAACTATAGTAGGGAATAACAAATCTGACTCCATATTAGATCTGTTTCTTTTACTTTAACCTTTGTATTCTGTTGTTTTTGCTACAAGTTAATCACTAAAGGGATGTGGCCTTAGAGTAACATAATGGTACATCTCAAAGAACCTGCCCCCTACTTTCAACAACTTACCACTTTGTGCTTTACCTCTTCACCTCCCCTGTCTTTATTCTATCAAAGAAACTAGCATCCAGAGCCCAGTAAGGTAATTCTCTAGGACATTAGTCTGCCATCTTCTCGGACTCATGGCTTTCCAAATAAAGTCACTATTCCTTGCCCCAACACTTCATCTTCTGATTCACTGGCCTGTCATGTGGCAAGCAGAACAAGCTTGGACTCAGTAACAGAAGGGCACGTGACAACAGAGGAAGAGAATGGAGTGACGTGTCTGTCTACAAGCTGAGGCATGCTGCGGATTGCCGGCTATAAGCTGCCTTTTCCTAAACACATGCTGCTCCCTTCCTCTGATCTCCTGCCTGTGTCTCCCATTGGATCAACCCACCCAGAAGCCAGAGGGCATGAGAACCTGTTGGTGCTACAGAAGTGGATCTGGAGTGGCAAGCAGATGACTAGCAAAAAGCACAACTTACTTTACACTGGATAGCCTTTTCCATTGTTTTTGCCTAACCCATGCGCAAACATTACTTTACAAAGGCACAAATAAAAGTAAATGTCAGTTCCCTTCCCCACTGTGCACACAGAAAAAAAGAGAAAAGTATAGGCCTCCAAAAAAAGAGAGACGAACAAATGGCTTCCTATTCCAGATACAGACCTTGGGCACAAGTTTCTTCCTTAGAGGGCACAGTGTGCTAGGCAAGGCTGCTAGATTGATCATTACCAAGATGAAGTTGAAATGTCCATATTTTTGTTTATCTGATCTCAAAAGCATCTCTTCCCCCTTGCTGCATCCCCCCCCCCCAACACCCTGCTTTTCTGAAAAGTGACAGCTAAGAATTTAGTTTACTATGTTGTTTCCTCTATCTCTTTCCCTCCTTCTTTTCCTACCTCTCTCCCCATGTTTTCCCTATAATTTCTTTTCATAACTTATAATTTTGAACTCACAATTCAACTACCCATTCAGAGGCAATTTTCCTGCTTTTACCTTCTTCTAGGCATCATTGTTTAGACAGTCTGGATGGGGTGGCCCAATTTTCAATTTCCTGACATCTACCTTCAGGAGACTTTCTCTGCCTTCTCTCTCTGGCTTTGTCCTCTGCCGCTGTCTGCATCCTGTTCAAGGACAGCCTCAGAAGTACACAACTATTTCTTGTCTGGCAGTCTCCCGACTTCTGGCACTTTGGTAGAAACTGTCTTTCTTTCTCTTAGCTTCAGTGACACTTTTTTCTCAATAAAATATGCTCTTTCAAACAGGTGTTGAGGAATATGACATTTGGAATATATAATAGCTGTATTCTAACATATACCTTCATCAGACAGTAGCTAAAAGAAGAAAAGGAACTCATTGAAGTGGAAAATCCATTCAAAGGATTTGCATATCTGCCACCCCCTAGCCACCCCCACACTGTCCTACCCCTAAATATGTTTTCCAAGTTTCTGATTTTTGTTGGCAAACTTCTTTCTCCCACTGAACAATCATGAAATCAAAATGAACTTTTTTCTTCTTACTTTCATAATAACATGTTGGTTGTAGGAAAATTACAAAGAATTAACCAAAAATAAAAGTGCTGTTATTACCTGGGTATATTTCTTCCAGGTATTCTTTTCAAAAAGTATACTTATGTTTCAAAATAAAAATAGGCTTTAAGAAATTTTTGACTGTAGAAGTAACATATGTATCTTTAAAATTAGATTTTATAAAGCATACACACCTTATATATAGATTCTTTTTTTTTTTAGATTCTACATATGACATCACATAGTAATTATCTTTCTCTGACTTACTTCGTTAAGTATAATATTCTCTAGGATCCATGCATTAAAAAAGAAAAATACTGAAAATGAATTTTGTTTCATAAGATAAAAAGTATACATGTGGGGAAAAACTACCACCCCCCTACCCAGGGATTATTATCTAGTCTTTTGGTATATACAATTCCATATTTTTCCAGATACACCTATATCTATATCTTATCTATGTCTATATCTTATCTCTTATTTTGACAAAAATTAGACTGCATTAAATATACTAATTTTTTAAAACCTACTGAAGTCTTTCCCTGTCAGTGAATACTGAGTTACACCATTATCTTTCATACATTTGGTACCACAATGAGAAATACATTTCAGATGTGTGCATATAGCACATACATATTTCTAATTCAGATAACACTTTCATGAACCACTATTCACCACTATTATGTATGGTGTTTTCTGTTATTTTCTGTTTTATTCTCTTTCATTTAAAAAAATACAGGTTATGACCCAGTAAATTGATTCTGAGACCACTAATGGCTTGTGCCCTGTAGGACAGCATGGCAACCAGCTCCAGTATTCTTGCCTGAAGAATCCCCATGGACAGAGGTGCCTGGTGGGCTACAGCCCTTGGGGTCGCAAAGAGTTGGACATGACTGAGCGACTAAGCACAGCACAGCGATGGGTTGTGACTTGCATTTTGAAAAATATTCTCCTAGGTCACGATTTCAATAGCTTTATTGTATTTTGAACGCCAGAGTTTTTAAGTTTCATGGAGTTATAGAGGAGGTTTTGTCCAGTCTCTTATTTTTATTCACAGAGGAGTGAAAATTTTATTTTCTTGATAGCTGGTACAAGAATTCCCCTCAGGGAGGAAATTTTCTTTGTTTATGGAAATACCTTTATAACTGCTTGTAGGGGGGAGGCTGCTATAGAAGGAGTCGCTGAACCACTTTATTCCAGGAATAAACAAACCTGGGATGGAGAACACTGAGCCACACCGCAGACGGGGGGAGAACCTGGGTGAACCAAAGGACTTTCAGAAACAAGAATATCAAGTATCGAATTTCTGTTATTTGCATTGCTGTGCTGTACACTCATCCACTCTCTCAGGTGCTCAGGAAGGCTTAATATTACTCAGATTTCTTTCCAACAAGTGATGGAAATACAACTCACATTGGATTAAGACAAAATAAGCTAGGAGTGTTTATTCACTTACGAAATTGAATACACCAGGCATGAATGGATTCAGGGTCTTGAATAATGTCACTGACATTTGGTATCTTTTTTATATCTTTCCTTTTTTCTTGGTTCATTCTAAGGCATTGATTCCCAACGTGTGCTGTGCTGTACGAAGTCACTTAGTCATGTCCGACTCTTTGCGACCCCATGGACTGTAGCCCACCAGGCTCCTCTGTCCATGGAATTCTCCAGGCAAGAATACTGGAGTGGGTTGTCGTTCCCTTCTCCAGGGGATCTTCCCGACCCAGGGATCAAACTGGGGTCACCTGCGTTGCAGGCGGATTCTTAACCAGCTGAGCTACCAGGGAAGCCCTGATTCCCAATAGTTTTCTCTAAAAAGACCTCAGGCTAATTTTTATTTGATGGGTTGGGATCATATGACCGTCTTTGAACCAATCATTGTGGCCAGGGGGATGGAAGGCACTGATTGGCCAGGGCCGGATCATGTGCTCATGCTTGGCTCCAGATATAGTGTCACTTTCACATCCTCTTGGCTTGAGGTGGGTGAGGAGTGGTTTGCAGAAAACTAGGTTCACAATGGGAGAACCAATGGTGGGAGGCAAACACAACATACGTGCCTACTGACACAGCTTGTGGGAGGCATGAACTTAGTGGAGAGTGAGTGGGGCTCTGAATTGCTTTGTTTGCCCCAGTGTAGAAATGGACTCCTTGAGAGGCATATCCAAATGATCCCTAAATCCAACTAAGAACAAAAGGAAAGTATTCCTGGGATTTCAGAGAAATCTTGGAGAGAGGGTGACATTTTTCTACAGTTTTACAAAGGATATCCATATCAACCTTGTCTAGCTCTTAAAGGAAAGAAGATCCCTGAGGACATTTGAGTTGCATAAATGGGGAAACAAAGGCCCAAAGAAGTTTCCAGACCTGTCCAAAGTCACATAGCTAATATTTGCTAGAGCCTAGATTGAGCACAGTCTCTTGCCATGGCTTAGCAATGTTCCCTCCACATGACTCAAGTACACTTCCCTCTATTGTGCTGCTTACATCAAAGCTAGACATGTCTCAAAGACTTATTTCCCTGGATGCTCCTATTCTTATAAGCCCCTTGCTTGTCCTTGGGGCTGCCTGGGGCCTCTGCATAGACTTAGGAGGAGCTTGTGTAGGAACAGACAGTCAGGCTCCAACTCTTTAGGAGATTGGGAACCTAGGTGTCTGAAAGGGAGGCTGAAGATGCAGGGCCCAACAACAAAAAAAACCAAATCAACAGGGCGGGGTCAGGGGAATAAGCAGGAGTGACCAAGAACGGACAAGTGGCCAAAGAAAGTGGATCGGTATTTATAATGTTCTTCCTATTACCAAGTATTTTGCATATATTATTTTACTCAGTCTTCACAAAAATTTTAATTTCAGGGAGGGAATGACAGGGAAGAGGAGGAAAAGAAGTGTCCATCAGCAGGAGCCATGCTTTGAAGGGCTTTGAATTTGGCTACAGGAATCAGTGAATGAATGAATGGAGTTTATACCTGTATTACTTTGTTGCTGTAACAAAGAACCATGAACTGAGGCCCTTCAGCAGCAGAAATTTCTTGTTTTATAATTCTGGAGGCTAGAAGCCCTAGATCAAGGTGTCAGCAGGGTCCATTCCTTCTGAAGGCTGTAAGAATTTGTTCCATGCTTCTCTCTCTTAGCATCTGGTGGTTTTGAAGCCATCCTTAATATTCCCTGACTTATAAATGTATAACCCCAACCTCTGCCTTTAGCTTCTAGCGGCATTCTCTTCATGGGCGTGTTTGTGTCTGTGCCCCAAATTCACCTTTTTATAAGGACACAATTATATTGGATTAGGGCCCACCCTACCCCAGTATGACCTCATCTTTAATTACATCTGCTCTGGCCCTGTTTTCAAGTAGGGTCACATTCTGAGATACTGGAGGTTAAGACTTCAACATCTGAATTGGGGGAGGGGACACAGTTCAATCCATAACAGCCGCTAAGTGGAACCCTTACAAAAGCTGGGTTCAGCAAAATTAAACAGATTAATTTAGGGCCTCTGTGGCGATTTTACAACCTTACTGAAAAACCTCTAACACTCCTCCCATTGAGAGCTGCAGCCTCTGTCCCATCCCCTGAGACAGATAGAGGATGGTGGAAATGAAGCTATGTGACACCCAAGGGTGGTCCATAAAAGGCCATCCCGCTTCCATCTCTTTCACTGGAATGCTGGACTGCATCTAAGAAGTGTGAATACCCTGGGGCCAGCCCTCTGAGAGGCACATAGATCCTCTCTGGCTGGGTTCCCAGCAGAGCCTAGCCTTCAAGTTGTCTTGCTGAGGTGCCAGACAGGTTAAGTGAAAAAGCTCTCTGGCAGCTGCACCCTCCAGCTGCAGCTGGGAGAGGCTTCTGAGTTAAAGTCCCAGGCATTGCGGAGGAAGGACAGGTAGTCCTGGCTGTGCCCTGCCTAGATCCCAAGCCACAGGATTAGTGAGCATAAAAAAATGGTTCTTGTTTTAAGCCACTAATTTTAGGGTTTGTATTAATCAGCATCTTCAAGATAAACAAAACCAATATCCATCTTTATCTCTCAAGTCCAAAGGCAGCAGTAGGCAGAATTCCCTCTTCCTTACAGGACATCTGGGGCTTCCCTGGTGGCTCAGATGGTAAACAATCTGCCTGCAGTGTAGGAGACCCAGGTTCAATCCCTGGGTCAGGAAGAAGAAGATCCCATGGAGAAGAGAATGGCCACCCACTCCAGTATTCTTGCCTGGAGAATCCCATGGACTGAGGAACTGTGGATTACAGTCCGTGAGATCACAAAGAGTTGGACATGACTGAGCAACTAACACTTTCCCTGACCTCCCTAAAGGACATCACCCTTTTTTCTTTCCAGGCCTTTGACTCATTAGGTGAGGCCCACCCACATTATAAAGGGAAATCTGCTTCACTGAAAGTCTACTGATATAAATGTTAATCTCATCTGAAAAAAAAAAATACCTTCACAACATTACCTGGACTAGTAGGCTAGACTGTGGTCTAGCCAAGTTGGTACATGAATTACCTATCATTGGCTGGTTTGTTACACAGCAATAGCTAACCATAATAGCCCTTCACAGCCTCTCAGCCTGCTGCTGCATTGTTTGACTTTCCAAGTGAGTGATAATACGTTACCTTTTCCAATTTTATTTGGGCATATTTCCTGCCCTCCCTCCCTCTCCCTTCCTCTTTTAAACAGAGATCTTTGAGTATGTTGTTCTGCAGATCATGTCCTTAAGAAGCTTGAGTGTAGCAGTTAAGAGTTTCTGATTTGGAGTTTGAGTGAATTAGATTCAATTCTTGGCTGTACTAGTTCTGAGCTGTGTGACCTTGAGAAATCTATTAAACCTCTCCGAGTTTCAATATCCTCATCTACAAAGTAAGACAGGCATGCTGACCTTGGTGCCATTGTAAGGAATAAATTGAACGAGCCTTAGAAAGGGCTCAGTTCAGCACCAGGGCACATAGTTTTTAAAATTCATTCATTCATTTGTTCATTCACCAATAGGTCCAAGGTTTTACCAGTCTGTGGTGCTGTGCTTCCTTTTAAAAGGCCTGAATTATGAGGCTCAAGCTTCCATCCCTCTCAAATTCGAGAAGCTTCTCTCCCTCCCCCTTCCCCTTTCTTCCTTTCTTTCTGGGTGTGTGTTTTTTCCCCCTTCTTCTTTTTATTTTCCCTTGTAAAGTCAGATTTCCTCCACTGGGGACCACATGCATGTTTCACAAATTCATCTTGCTTGTCAGTGCAGCCAGCTGTGGTTCTCTGGACCACTGCTTCAGTTTCCCATGAGGCACCACTCCTTCCACTTCAGCTCCCCTCCTTCTGCCTCCACCTGCCACTCTGCCCTGCACGCCTTCCCTCAAGCCCAGCACAGACCTTGCCACCCACAGTGGCATGAGCAAAGAACAGGTTGCAACTTTTATGCTGATTTGCCTGAATGTTCCAGTGGGAGGGGAGCGGAAGTGAAGTGTTGGCTTCTAACTGTTACTGGAGAGAACGTGGTCAGAGATCATGGACACAACTCTCTGGACATTTACAGACACCCCTGCCCCCCTTCATTGTGTCAGTGCCCATGGAGCTCAGGACATTGCCTTGCCTTGGTGTTTGCACCTACTGCCCAGCCCAAGACCTGCTTCTCCACATCCTCATTGTCTGACCTCATTCCTGGATGATGGGCAGTGGGAATTTCCACTGCCTTCAGAAGAAATCCAGCCCCCTCATCAGGGAGATGATGTTGCTCTGTGGTCCTCTGTATTAGTCAGAGTCCTCCAGAGAAACAGAACCTATAGGATATGTACCGTTGACCCTTGAACAACATGGGTTTAAAAGCTGCCAGGGTCCATTTATATGCAGATTTTTTTTTCAATAAATACATACAGGTGGTGCTAGTGGTAAAGAACCTGCCTGCCAATGCAGGAGACACAAGAGACACAGGTTTGATCCCTAGGTTGGGAAGATCCCTGAAGGAGGGCATGGAAACCCACTCCAGTATTCTTGCCTGGAGAATCCCATAGACAGAGGAGCCTGGCGGGCTTTAGTCCACGGGGTTGCAAAGAGTCAGACATGACTAAAGTGACTTAGGACGCAAGCATTATATAATCACGATTGGTTGAATCTGCAGATGTGGGACTGTGGATACAAAAGCTGACAATGGGACTTGAGGATCTACAGATTCTTGTGTCTGTGGAGGTTACAGAACCAATCCCCTGTGGATGCTGAGGATGGCTGTATGTGTGTATATATATGCAGAGATTTATTATAGAGAATTGCCTCACACGACATGGAGGCTGAGTAGAACACACCAGAAGAGCCGTGGTATAATTGCCATCCCAGCCTGAAGGCCTCAGATCCAGGTGAGCCAATGAGGCTCCAGTCTGAGCCTGAAGGCAGAAGGCTGATGTCCCAACTCCAAGAGAGTCAGGGAGAGACAGCGAGAATAGTCAGGAGAGATGGGCCGAGAGAATCCTTTCTTTCTACTCAGCCTTCTCTACTCTTAAGAGTCTCTAACAGGTGATAGGCTGAGGCCCACACACACTGGGGAGGCAGGACCTCTTGACTCACTGATACAAATGCTAAGCTCATCCAGAAACACCCTCATAGACACACCCAGAAATAATGTTTCCCTAAGTATCTGGGCCCCTCCCCATGGCCCAGCCAAGTTGACGCATACAATTCATCATCATGCTTCATACGCCTGGACCAAGTTGCCCATCGTCAGCGCATTCTGGGTTTGCAGGGCATCCAGGGTTCATAGGCCAGTCCTTTGCCCCACCTCCTCTCCATGCGAGGGCAAGTGAGGCTGAGCGTCTTCTGTCCTCGGTGCTCATCTTCACTGGCAACACCTCATCACCTACAAACAGCTGCTCAAACAAGAAACTCACAAACATTCCCAAGAACTTGCATTAATTTAAAGGCTTACAATGTCTAAATCCACAGAAAGAAGGGACAAGTTGCCGGGGAGAAAGCAGATTTATTTGACTCTCATGGAAAGAGAAGGGGCTTCCCAAATGGCGCTAGTGAGAAAGAATCCACCTGCCAATGCAGGAGACATAAGAGATGTGGATTCGATCCCTGGGTCAGGAAGATCCCCTGGTGGAGGGCATGGCAACCCACTCCAGTATTCTTGCCTGGAGAATCCCACGGACAGAGGAGCCTGGTGGGCTGCAGTCCAGTGGGTCGCAAGGAGTTGGACACAACTGAAGCGACTTAGCACGCAAGCATGCATGGTAAGAGAAGAGGCACTGGAATTAGCTGAACCTGGATTCAAATCCAAGTCTTGCCCCGACCTGTGCAGTTTTTGCTTTTACGAGATGAAGCTTCTGCTTTAGAGAGCGGCTGTGAAGATGAAACGACAAATACCAAATAGCACGTCCTCAGCAAATGATGGCTACTGCCTCGGCCGTTTGTTGTTACGATTGTACCAGTACCTTCACTATTAAGATGGCTATTTGAAACTGAGATGTTGATGCTCTAAGATCAACAGGGGTGACCATATTCTTGACTGGAAGTCAGTGGAGGAGGAGTCACTTATCCTTGTGGTAAAGTCTGGAGTTGAATTGGAAATATTCTGAAGTCTGTCCTAGCAGCCTTCCATTTTAAGGAAAGAAGCCTGGACTTTGGGTTCTGATCAGTGACACAAGTTTGAATCATAGCTTTGACTTATTAGCCATGTGACCTTGACCAGTTGATTAATCCCCCCAAAGCCTCCGGCTTCACATCTGTAAAGTGGGGATAATAATATGGGTTGAGGACTGAAATGGCATCAATATAAGTGCTTGTTACACTGTAGGCGCTCATCATTTGGAAACTTTTAATATTATCATTGTACCTTTTTTCCTAGACACAGTTCAACAACCTGTAACAGATACTAAAGTGACCACTTTTAAGTTGCCCCAGGAAGACTGTGGTGTGCTCTGCAACCCCTAATCCCAGAGGAGTACTCAGATGGATATTCAATGTTTTTATCAGCCCTGCATCCATCTCCCTTCTGGGAACAGCATCCCAAATTTTTGGGGAGGGGGAGAGGGTAAGGGGACTCACCACTCTGACACCCTCAGTCCATATGGTTCAGATAGGATTGGCCTCAAATTCCAGATACGAGATTGGGCATGTGACCCTGATTTAGCCAATGGGTATATTTTGTCCTCCAGGGGGCACAGTGATTGGTTCAGGTGATCCAGTGAGACTCTATTCTAGGAGCTGATAGGTTGGAAGCTTGGGGTAACAGGGACCATCTTTCCTATGATAGAGTTGCCGACAAAGAGGACAGGTGGGAGATACAGAGATTGAGCCTGATGACATGCTTGCCACGCTGTGCTCGGTCACTTTAGTCATGTCTGACTCTTCACAACCCTACGGACTGTAGCCCACCAGGCTCCTCTTCCATGGGACTCTTCAGACAAGAATACTGGACTGGGTTGTCACGCCCTCCTCTAGGGGATATTCCCAACTCAGGGATTGAACCCGTGTCTCCTGAATCTCCTGCACTGCAGGAGGATTCTGTACCCACTGAGCCACCAGGGATGCCCGATGACATGCTTAAAGCCCCTGAATTGAGCTGAGCTCGAAAATTTCTTCAATAGTGGATGCTTCCATTACAGGAGCCAACAGATTCCCTTTTGGGCTTAATGACATTTTGATGTGAGGTTAAATGATTTGTAACCAAACACATACTAACCAATGTAATTTTGCCCCCTCCCTGCTCCTGTTAATATACCTCAGTCACTCCTGGCAGCCTACAGTAGGAACATTTCACCAGGAAAAGAGAATTTCTATCAGGCTTCCTGCATTGTCTCATAAGAGCCTGGTTTACAGCCCCAACAGAGATGCTCATAATTGGCCAGTGAGAGCAAGGAGCCAGGGTGGTGAATGTGTGCCAACAAATAATTCAAGCCGGCAGAACTCTTGGGGTTTTATAATTATGTGGAAAGACCTGAGATTTCTGTAAGGCAGGGGTCAGCAAATTAAAATTCTCCCAGGGGCTCAGGGCTTCTGAATGCTGGTTTCTGATAATCTTGTTTATGTCCTGGGGTAAATAAATCCGTCTTTTGTTCTGTGTTATTCAACTCTCAGCACTGTTTGTAATTAAAGGGGTGGAGGGTGGAGAAATGAATGAGTTCTTTAATTGGCTCTGTTCTGGGTGACATAGAGTAAGACAAAAAGGCCCTCATGGGCGGGAGAGGGAGTTGGGGGTGCTCTGCTCTGCCCTGGGAAACGGTGATAAAACCCGGGGCAGCTGGTGATCAAGTGGCAAAGGGGCGGAAATCTATCGTCATTAGTGTGATCAATGAGCACAGGCTGCGCCTCTGCTGGTCTGCGCCAGGGCCCTCCTGAGACACAGAGAGAACCTGAGCGAAATGTGGCTGGTTTCAGAAGTCAGCCCACCCCCACTCCTCTAGTCAAGGATACCCTGGCGGCGTTATTGCTCCCCTCACACTCCATTTCCTACAACCATGATTCTAGGGGAGGGAGGATGACAAATAAAGCAGATAGAATCTTACTTTATGGTCAGATAAAGATAAATGCCACTTACAACATAATTATGATAGAAAAAGGACACAAGTAATAACAGATGGGTCGGTTCCGTAGGTTGAGTGCTGTCTATGAGCTGGATGCTGGGTTGAGAGCAGTACATACATGGCTTCTTTTAATGCTCTCAAGAACTCCACATTATTGGCACACTGTCTGCATCTTTTGGAGGAAGAAATGGAGGTAGAAAGAGAGATGAAGTGACTTGCCGGAGGTCCCTCGTCGGTGAGCGATGAAGCTGGCGTTCATCTCCGAGTCAATCAGACAACAAAGCAATGCTTGTGCTGACTGCATGATGCCTCTCCAGTACCTTTCTGGAGCTCTGCTTTGCCCCTCTAGAGCTTTTCAACTTTTTAAGACCAAGTCTTCGACTTCCCTGGTGGTCCAGTGGTTAAGAATTCACCTACCGAGGCAGGGGACATGGGTTCGATCCCTGGTCTGGCAAGATTGCACATGATGCAGAAGCAACTAAGCCAGTGCACCACAATTACTGAACCTGAGTGCCTAGAGCCCGTGCTCCCCAATGAGAGAAGCCACTGCAGTGAGAAGCCCGCGCACTGCAATGAAGAGGAGTCCCCACTGTCCACAACCAGAGAAGGAATGCAGCAGTGAAGACCCAGTGCAGCCAAAATAAATAAGTAAATAACTAAATTAAAAAGCCAAATAAAAAGCTAAATAAAATCAAGTCCTGCACTCTAAGTCTCAGAGTTTCATCTGTGAGATGGGGACTAACAACACTTTTATGTAGCAGAGTGTGTGGATGCAAATAAGAAAAACAGACATTGGGTAGTTTAAGCAAAAAGGCAATGTCCAGGAAGGATACTGGGGAGCTCTTGGAGTTCTGGTCTCTTCTGGTTCTGTGGCACGAAAGGGGCCCTGTGCCCACCAAGAATCTCCCAGTGGGTGATTTTCCCCCAACAGGATGGGTGTTCAGATGCTGAGTAGCTAAAATACCCTCCACCCTAACTTTCTCATAGGGCTGTGTGGTGATGGATGGCTCAGGTACCAGGCATGACATGTAGTAAATGTCCAGTGAATGGTAATTATTATTATTATTAATAATAACCAGAAAGAGGCAGCTCAGCCTGTCTCCACACTTGCCATATAAATCCTGGGCCGCTTTTCCTGCTGGATGATTTAGATTTCCTTTATGAACAGAGACATAAACCAAGCTAACATATCCTCGAGACAGAAGGATGCTGGCATGTCTTCAGATTGGTCACTAAAGCGTGTCCTAAATTGGGAAGAAATCAAAACAGATTGCATCTAATTTCTCACTGTTCCAAGCAAGAAATTACCTCTTTAAGGGAAACGCCATGACTTTCAAAGCTGTGCAAATACAGTGTTTGTGAACTGTCTTGTCTTGGGTTTGGCTTGGATTTCTTGGTTAGATTGTCTGCTCCCGTGGGGTTAGCTGGGTTTTCAGAGAGAAGAGGCACAAAGAATCAACTTTTCTCACTTCTTCCTTGTGCTGTTAGGAGACTGGTGAGAGCTACTCTTCTCACAACGGCTGCATGGGTTCTTACGGGGAAAGCGTGGGCTTTGGAGCCAGACCAACCTGGATTCAAATCCTGGCTATATTATACCCTGCAGTTTTATTTTCCTGGGCTCCAAAATCACTGTGGATGGTGACTGTAGCCATGAAATTAAAATACGCTTGCTCCTTGGAAGAAAAGCTACGACAAATGTAGACAGTGTATTAAAAAGCAGAGACATTACTTTGACAACAAAGGTACCTATAGTCAAAGCTATGGTTTTTCCAGTAGTCACGTACAGATGTGAGAATTTGGGGCATAAAGAAGGCTGAGCACTGAAGAACTTATGCTCTAAAACTGGTGCTGGAGAAGACTCTTGAGAGTCCCTTGGACAGCAAAGAGATCAAACTAGTCAGTCCTAAAGGAAATCAACCCTAAATATTCATTGAAAGGTCTGGTGTTGAAGCTGAAGCTCCAATACTTTGCCCACCTGATGTGAAGAACTTACTCACTGGAAAAGACCCTGATGCTGGGAAAGATTGAAAGCAGGAGGAGAAGGGGACGACAGAGGATGAAATGGTTGGATGGCATCACCAACTCAATGGACATGAGTTTGAGCAAACTCTGGGAGATAGTGAAGGACAGGGAAGCCTGGTGTGCTGCAGTCGGTGGGGCTGCAGAGTCAGACACGATTGAGTGACTGAACAACAAAATATCCTGCAGTATGAACTTGGGGAAGTCACTTTATCTGTATGGATCTCTGCTTCCTCATTGTATAAGTGAGATCCTTATTATTTACTTCCTAGAGTTTGCAGTGGCCAGCAGTAACTGTTGGTCTTGCTCAGGGCTGATGCTGGCTTGTTTGAAAGCTTTGTGTAAATCAGGAAAAGGCGCTCCTTCTAGCAGATGTTTCTGGGGCCAGAGTGCATGGCTTACTGAGCAGAGCACAGGGCGGGCTTTTGTTTCCTTTTTAGTCCTTCTACTGGTGCCCTTGTGCAGTGTGTGACCTGCCCAACTATTCACAGTGGCCTTGTTATATCAGCCTATTTGATCTGACTTTTTAACCTTCCTTCTCTTCCATCCCAAAGGATGGGAACATAACCCAATTCTGGTCAAAGCCTCTGGCAATAGCGATTGGTTCACAGATTGGTCATGTGACCCAAACAGTTCAAAAAGAATTTTTCCCTGGGATTGACATACCCATGTTGGAAGGAAGTAACACTTCATATTCATTGAGGAAATGGCAACCACATTCCTCTTCACATGGAACAGGCCTATTTACAGTAGGGGGAAATGTGATGAACAGGCAAAGACAAAAAGAGGTAAGTAAAAATGAGAGCTATAGAGAGGAAGTTCCTGAACCCAGTTGTGGAGGATGGTTCCTGTGATTCTAAGCATGCGTTCAGTTCTCTTAGTCCATGGATTCAAATAATTCCCTTTGCATGATTCCTTTTATGCTTGAACTAGTGTGAGTTGGTTATCTGACACTTGCAATGAAAACTGTCCTGATAATTGGGTAGTTTCTGTAAGATGTATTGTGTATGGAAAACCCCTAGCTCAGAGTGTCATTCCATAAACAGTAACTTATTATTGCCATACTGTACCACATGGAATTCCCACCAATTTGCTTCTTTGGAGTCAAAGAGAAAGTGCTTTTTTTACATTTGTGGTGTCAGATGTGCCATCAGCCCTTGATTTCATGCCCAAGGCAGACATCCATAACTCATTAACAAAAGATATTAATTAATAAGGCCATGGTGTTTTATCAGTATTGTTCTTTGTTTTATTTTTGTTTAGCCTGGGAATGGTCTGAGTCCTTCCTAACAGGTGCTACAGGCAGCTGCTGTTCATCATTTGGAAATGAAAGAGGAGATGAAACCAAACATTTTGATTTTAAGCTATTTGTGACAAAATCCATTGCAATTCATTTTTTTAAACCTCTAACTAGTGGCAGCGTGCCAACAGAGGTGAGAAAATGTTGCTTTAAATTAATGCCAGAAAATAAGGGACTCAGAATAGCACTGCAGAAGCCTAAATGGCTAATGAAGTTTGGCAGAAGGTTTTTGTGAGCATGTGTAGGGCAGCTGGGTCAACAGACAAGCAAATTCCCAAAGACAGAAGCAGAGATTAGCTCACTTCACCACCATATCTGGGGCAAAGCTCACTTCCTCCTCATCTTATGGGGATGAGGGTGGGTGGGAGGGTGATCTTGGTGAATTTTCCAGCCAGAGGAAGGCTCTGTGGTGGAATACAAAAAGAAAGTAGATATAAACAAAACAAGACACTCCAGATTTTTCTGCCCAGCTTGAAGAAGTCCAAGATCTGTCACTGACTGCTGAATCTAAGGTAGCATAAGGAAAAAAAGAGAAAGTGAAAGTTGCTCAGTCATGTCTGACTCTTTGCGACCCCATGGACTATACACAGTTCTTGGAATTCTCCAGACCAGAATACTGGAGTGGGTAGCCTTTCCTTTCTCCAGGGTATCTTCCCAACCCAGGGATTGAACCCAGGTCTCCTGCATTGCAGGTGGATTCTTTACCAGCTGAGCCACAAGGGAAGTCCAAAAATACTGGAATGGGTAGCCTATCCCTTTTCCAGGGGATCTTCCTGACCCAGGGGTCAAACTGGGGCTTGCTGCATTGCAGGCAGATTCTATACCAACTGAGCTACGAGGGAAGCCATGGGAGCATAAGGGGTCAAGTTCAATGTAGTTGTTGTTCAGCTGCTAATTTGTGTTCCACTCTTTACAACCCCATGGACTACAGCAGGCCAGGCTTCCCTGTCTTTCACTATCTCCCGGAGTTTGCTCAAATTCATGTCCATTGAGTTGGTGATGCTATCTAATTATCTCAAGTTCAATACTAGAACATATAAGCAGATAAACTATTTCACATGCACCTTTATGTTCTCTAATGTGTTTTCACTGTGGTGAGATGTAGAATTTTAGGCATCTGATAATGATGTATTTTTCATCATATAGATTCCTAGAGAAGCACCTGCTTGTGTAGAATAGCCACAGAAAAATGACCCCCAAACAAGTCCTCTGTAACCGCTTTAAATTACTAATCACTTACTGTATGCTCAGTTGCTTTTTAACACGTTATCTTTAATCTTTACAATGAATTCTACAAAATAACAATTTTACCTCCATTTTGCAGACGAAGAAACTGAGACAGCTTACTGAGTAGATGAGCCCAGATTTAAAGGCAAGTTTTGTCACCCTGTTTTTGCCCTCCTGTGCTACATGGCTTATATTTTTCTTTATAACAAATTACAAAAGTAATTTGAAAAGTAAGAATGCAAATATAGGGTTAAAAACTCTTCTTAATTAACTAGTCCTTCTCATCCAATTTCCTAGAGGTAACAAATAGTACAAATGGGACGTGGCATCTTTCAGGATTTTAGATGATGCCACACATAATACGTGTGCTTTCTAGGAAAGTCAGAAAATGGAGATAAGCGAAAAGAAAGATAAAATGTCACAATTCAGAGATATCTGGGGAGAATGTGCTGATCTATTTCCTTCCTGTGCTATGTGTGAGTTAGTGTGTGTTTGTGTATATGTGAATGCGTGTGCTTTTAGAAGAAACATTTATTGACTTCATGTCATGTGACCAGCCCTGTGGGAAAAAAAGAGGAATGAGATTCAGCCCCAGCCTCTAGGTCTGATGGTCTAGCGGTAGTGAGGAATTGCAGACTTTGCTTCACCTTTCCAGGGACTCTTGGTCTTTGTTTTTTCCATGAAGCAGTAAGGATGGTATGAGAGCCCCTCAGAGGGAAGGAGCGTGGACAGTGAGCACATCTCCCGAGTATGAAGTCCCGTGTGATTCCACGTGTGTCCGTTCTACAGATGAGGGGACTGAGGCTCCGAGAGGCTGAGATCTGCTGACCTGAGATCAGCAGACCTGATCTGACCTGCTGACCTGACAGTTCTTAGCTGCCAGGAGGGTGTCAACCCTTGTCCACAGGGAAGTGGCGTGAGCTCAGGACTGCAGGGTTCTGGGAGGGATGATGTAACATGCAGGATTCAGAACCCAGACCCTAGAGTTGGGTGCATCTGAGTTTGAATCTCCATTCTGCTACTTCTGTGAATGAAAACTGTTGCCTACCGTATCAGCAAACAAAGGATGCCATGGCTATCAAGCCGTCAGTCATTACCAAACACGCTGCCCTTTGCCAGACTCTCAGCCACTGCAGCCACCCCCCAGACGGTGCACCCTGAGGGGACTCAGATGAAAAGAACAGGACACTGGCCCTAGATAGCTGAGGTGCAAATCAAAGGGATGATTTCAGTGAGCCCAGACTCCTGCATCTTCCCATCCACAGAAAAGCACTAGATTCATTAACTTGAGATGTCTGGTTTTCTTTAATTAACAGTAATCTTTTGATGTTCCAACTACCTGGGTTTTTTTGCAAAAACTCCTTTGTATCTTGGCTCCTCCCTCACCTCTTCAGAGCAGTCCATTTGAGTGATCTGAGAGGCTGCCTCCTGGGCTTGAGTCCTCAGAAAGTCAGCCAAATAAAATATAACTCTCAACTTTTAGGCCGCCTCTTTTTTCCCTCAGTCAACACTTCCAAGCTGTGCAACACTTCCAATACTTCCTCTCTGAGCCTCAGTGAGCTCATCTGTTAAATGGGGACCATTATCCTACTCAGTTTATAGGGTCATTGTGAGGGTTAAAAGGACTGGTGCACTGAAGCGAGCTCATAACCAGCTCAGCACAAAGCGAAGTGCTTACTAAGTGTTACTGTCATTTCTCTGCTTTCGGGAAGCCTATGATTCAGGGAGACAAGGTTAAGGGACCCCCCCCCGCCTGGGTCTGTGAGTCTATTTTATTTCTGATCGCCCTTGGTTACGGTTTGCCTTCACCATTATTCCAAGCACTTTGGGAGAACAAAGGCTGGTTCTGGCTTCTGCGGACCTCTACTCTTCACCTGAAACCGTTTCTCTTCTCTGCCTACCTGATCTAACCTGCCTAGTGCCTGACACTCAGTAAATAATTGCTGAAGATTGAATCATTTGGGGAATACTGAGAACTGTACTTCTCTGAGCTCGACAATCGTCTCTCTGTATAATGAGGATAGGAATACCCACCTCATCAGGTTACTGTGAGGATTAAGTAGATGCTATTATATATAAGGTGCTGGGCACAGCGCCACTCACTCTCACCGCTCCTTTTTCTTTCCTTGGGGACTTTTCCATGTGTGGTCACTTGGTTGAGTTGGGTGAGGGAAAGGCATCTTCTGTCCCGATGTTTCTCCCCACTCCCTGATGCTAAGGGAGAGGATTCGGATGCCTCTCCATGGCAGGCAGCCTCCTCACCTTGCCTATCCTGTCCTGCTTCCTTTTAGCTCCATCTCCAACCACTCTCGCCCAGAGACCCTTGGCCTGGCCCCTCTATTCCCCTAAAGAACTCTGCCTCCCTTCCATGCTCCTGTACTTACAGAGTTCTGAGATGGTTAAGTGGCAAAAACGAAATAGGATCTGGAAGTCACACCAGATCAGGTTTTCGATCAGAATTCACAAAAGGTGTAGTTGATCAGTTTTGCTCAACAGAGCAAATTTGATCAAATCCAGCCTGGACCTGATGCTGGCCAACAATGATGATGGACTAGCACCTGATTTCCGCCACTGGTGCTGCAGACCTGAGTGGAATGCCAACACCAATGGTCTGAGATCTCTGGTCACTCATCCGTCCTCAGAGCAATCCTTCGAGAGAGGAGGGTATCACTGGCCCCATTGTACGGATGGAACAACTGAGGCTCAGAGAGATGACTCAGTAGAAAACTGACTTGGAGGAAACTGGCTTGAAACAAAAGATGTAGCTATTCTCTGGGGCATTTTGAAAGTGTGTAAATGTGTTGGGTTTGCCCTGTTAGGGACTGGGGTGGTAAATTCGATTTTAGCTTTAAAGCTGAAGCATCATGCTTCAGGACCAAATGGGAACAGAATTAGAGCATGCAGACATTGCAGAAGGGAGCTTCTTATCTGATAATGAAAAAGTATATTTAGCTCTGACAACCTCTACAGTCTGTGTAACTAAGGATTTGTACCCAAAATGGAAAGTGTCGTCAGTAGATAACTGATCCGGCCACTTTCCCACTAAATTCTATAAGAGAACCAGAACTGTCTGAACATAAGTGTGATGAAATGAGAAGATGTCAATAGCAAATGATGAAAATAATGATGATGTAGTTCTATTTTGCTGGGGGCCAGTCACTGTAATCAGCATGTTAAATATAGTTATGCTTCCCTCAAACTGGGAGGCAGGTATTTTCATCTCCAGGTTGCACTGAGGAAACTAACCTCAGAGAGGTGAGGTGACTGGCCTGAGGGCACACAGCGAGTAAGTGGCAGAGCTAGAATTCAAACCCTGATCTGTGTGAATTTAAAACCCTTTAATTTAAAACCCTTTAATCATATTAGCCCAGGCCCTGGGCTAGGTCCCAGGGATTCAGAGATGAATTGAGATAGCTACGCCCTCACAGAGTGCCACAGAAAACAGTCTTACAGAAAACAGGAACCAGCTCGGTTAGAGCCCTCCTCTGAATCTTGAAGCATGCCTACATACAAGAGCACATCATGGCTTTCCAGTAAGGAAAGAAGGCACTGAAGGCCCCAGTTGTGGGTTGAAACCCCTTCGTCTTAGTTCTGATTTTGTTGTCAGCACCTGCCTGAGATCTGAGCTGGGGGCCAGATCAGCTGGCTGTGCTCTGATGTGGGTGTGGGCAGCATGGAGTCTTGGCTCCCACCCCTACTGCTTAGCCCCAGTCTATCCTGAGGTTTAGCTTCAGAAAGAATAACTAGCAAGTCTCCTTCTCTAACTGCTGTCTGATAGGAAAAAACAAGATGCTCTCGCGGGAGCTGGCATCATGAACAAGGTAAATGTAACCTTCCTGGGGCTGCTGACTCACAGCAGTCATCTGTGGGGCAGAGGGCCCCCCCACAATCTGCTTGGTGACACAGATGCTGCTGTCCATCATTCATTCCTCCCATGGGGCCAAGAGCAGGTCCAGCTCAGGGCTCATCAGTGAATACAAACACCCTGGGATTCACTCTAACCATCTGAAGATTCTGGTTGAAGCTTCATCTGTACAACCAGCTGCCATTTATTCATAGCCTTCTACATATAACACCTACGGGAGGTTTTCTCTTCATAACCTGCTTATCGAAAAAGCAGGGCTTGTGGGGTATGATCCCAATTCTTGAGCAGTTCCAGGACTGGTCTTCCTTGTCTCTGAATGAAGGTCAGACAGGCCCTCGAGCTCATCTGCTTATTTGCAGGTAAGAAAAACATGACGTCTCTGATCCCCCAAACCATTTCAGTTCAATGATGGGTATGTCCAGTCCAGTGCAAGGGTCAGACCTCCGGACTTCACTACCTCAGGTTCGCTGCCGGCAGAAGCAGCTGGGGAAAGGACCAGAGCAGCTTCTAGAGTTTAGTCTAAGCAAGTGGGAACCCTGCCCTCCAACTCCTTCCCCAGCTAGCCACTCTGCCCACCTCCCAAGGTTGGCAAGGGCACAGCGGGAAGGTGATGGGGAGGAAAAGGTCTCACTTGACCAGGATTGCTGTGAGCTGATTTCTGCTGGCTTCCACTCCCTCCTTGGCTGTTTGCATGAGCTTTGGACCTGTCTCCATTGGCTCCTAAACAGAACAAAACCTTTGTAGGAAGAAGGAAAAAAAGACCTTCTCTGCCTTCAGACACAGCCTTATGGGTGCTCAGCTTACTGTCTTTTGCAAGTTAGAAAAATGCTTCCCTGGTGGTCCAGTAGCTAAGACTGTCTTCCCAATGCAGGAGGCCTGGTTTGATCCCTGGTCAGGGAACTAGATTGCACATGCCGCAACTAAGAGTCCGCATGCTGCAGCTAGATCACACATACCACAATGAAGATCAAAGATCCCACATGCTGCAACTAGAGATCCTGCATGCTGCAACAAAGACAGGAGATCCCACATGCCGAAACTAAGACCCAGCACAGCCATATAAATAGATATTTGTTTTTTAAAAAAGCCTTCTCCTTCCACATTTTTGCAAGCGCATAGTGGTGTGCCCACCCTGACAGCGGAGTGTGGCTCTGCATTCTGCAAAATGCACTCTCTTGAAACTTTGTCCGATGCACTGAATGTCTGCCTGTCTGCGGGGACCCTGTGTGCACAATCTCTCACCTGTGTTTCTCCAGAACCAGACTTGCCTGTCTGACTGTGCAGTGATGATGTTGCTTCTGGCTTTGACTCAGTGCGGTTCACCTCCACAGACTGGGTCTCACCATCCCTCCAAGAAGCCTTCTTAGGCAAAGTGTCTTTCATATATCTCTAGGTCAGTATGTTCTCTCTCTCTCTCCCCTCCCCACCCCCCACCTCCTTCTCCTCCACCAAGGAAAACACTGGACTTTTGTGGGGGTGCAGCTGCTTTTCAGACTGCAACCCTCTTCAGTCAGCCTTCCACCTCTCACATTTCTCAGGCACAAGTCAGACTCTAGTCCACAGGAATTCTATTCTCCATGGGACACAGATCATGCTCACAAGTGTTCTCCTCAAAGCTCTTCCACTAGGCTTTAGATGAGGGAGCATGGTCCTCTTACCCCCATGGAGTGGGGAGAATAAAATGTCATCACCCTCCATCATCTCACTGTAAAGAAATCCTCCTCTCTTATTCCTACTCTCTTCATTTGTTACCTTGAACCCTCTTGGACCCTCAAGTTAGGCGCGAGGCTAAGGGTCAATGAAACACGTTTATCTCCTTTGCCCATCTTGTTGGGGATCTTATCCCTCTCCCTGGAACACAGGAAGACTTGGCATTTACTATTTCATTCTTCGCTTGCTTAGGGGACCCAGTCCAAATTTGGACAACATGTCAGTCAGCAGTAGAACCTGTCAAGTGCCCCATCAGAACTTATTGCATCAGAGTGGAAAGGCCAACTTCCATCTGACAGCACTGGCATCATTGTGCCTGGGGACTTTCTTGGGAGGTGAGGAAGACCAGTCTGCCCCACTGCCAAGGCAGACCAAAAGTACCAGGGAATGAAAAGTCCCTAGGAGCAGCCCTCAGCCAATGACCAATGAGAATCTATGTGCAAAATTCCCAGATCTGGGACTTCCCTGGTGGTCCAGTGGCTGAGACTCCATGCTCCCCATTCAGGGGACCTGTGTCTCCTCCCTGATTATGGAACTAGATCCCACAGGCTACAACTAAAGATCCTGAGTGCTGCAACTAAGAACTGGTACGGCTGAATAAGTAATAAATAAATAAAAATAAATATAAAAAAATTCCTCACTCCCAAGTTGGATTAACTCAGAGGCATGTGATGAGTTCCCCATCAGATGATTTCTGATGCCCAGAGTGGTCCCAACTTGAAAGCCAAACCCTCAGTGGCTTTCTTGCCTCATCTCCTACTCCCTTTCCATCATCTCCTAAAGAAAACTGTTACTTGCACTCGAATCCTTATCTTAACATCCCTTTCTGGTGCAACTCAAACTATGACACATGTAATACATCCAATCCTTAGAACAACCCTGATCCTCCAAACTTTTTAAGAGAGATGTCTTCCTGTCTGCACTGATGAGGCAAAGAGCCTAGGGGTTAACTTGTTTAACCAATCAATCATGGTAAGACTGGGATTCAATCTAAGATTCATATTTCTCCAAAGACCTGCTTTTTCTCCCATATGACTCTGCATCTCAGCAGCTGTTACCCTTTCCCTACAGTCCATAAAACAAAAATCCTTTCAGTGGCCACTCCTACCTAGCCTCAGAATGTGTTCAATATTGCCATCTCCTATGTTCTCAACCTTAGTTCAAAGTCATTTGCCCAATGCCATTCTTCAATCCTTACTTTATCCTGCTCTTAATCCTCTCAACTTGTAGTCTTAACTTATCCTCTAGACTCAACGCTGGGCGCTACCTTCCTGGCCCTTGACTTTGGCCCATTGTCAAGCCCCATTGCTTAGAGAAAGGCTCTCCCCAGTTGGGCTGAGCCGCAGGACTCCTTGTTATGGCACTATCCATCACGGATGCTATTCTGCTTGGTTCTTATTATGACTGTCCCTGTAAATCCTCTTTCCTCTATGTCCTAACAGTTCATATCCTTAGCTAGAGCAAAACGATTGGATATCTATTACTCAAAATATGAAAGCACACCCACAAAATCATGCCCACTAGCTGAGCAAACCTGAGAGTTTATTAGGGAAACTTGGGCACCACTGCTGGGAACCGGTGAAGTGGGAAGATTTTAATTGTTCCCAGGCTCGTAGCATCCACCTAATTTCCTCTAATGAGCACACACAAAGCAATGAGGAGTCGTGCAGGATTGGATGGCAATTCAGGGCCTCATAATGTGGATGAATGGCAGTGCCCGTTCCACAGCGGTGCCTGTGCTGATATCTGGGAGACGGTCTCCATGGATGCTAATTCAATTATGCTGAAACATAGAAGGAAATCATCAGCCAAACTGCCGCCACGCTGCCAAGCTGTACCTTACCCATGGCCCCAGCGCTGTTTCCTGCTGATTCAGCAGCAGACGGCCCTTCTGGTCTGAGAATGACCAGGGGCTGTGTTCTACTTGGAACAGCTACTTGGTTCTTCAAACAAACTTCTCATCCTAGACCTCCAAGTAGAGAAAATATTTTTATATTTCCCTTCATCCTTTCTCTCCAGAAATGCCTCTTGTTATTCATTGAACAACCACCAAAACATATGACAAGTTTGATATTAAATATATTATTCAGCCAGTAAATCTTGAGGGAATACTAACTACAAGTTAGGCACTCTCCTAACCACTGAAAACACAGAAGGGAAGGAAAGGGGCAAAAATCCATGTCTTCAGGAATTTATAATCCTGTCCCTGGAGAAATATGAACACTGACTAGATAGTATTAGATGAAATTAAGGAAGTCTCATTAACTCTGTAACGGTAAATATGATATGGGGAGATTCATGTTGAATTACTGCAGATGAAATAACATGATGTATAAGACTGCCTTTTTAACGGCTGGCAGCTTGTGGGGAAAGAGCTGGGCATAAGTGAAACCAGAATGACCAGGTTTATTTTGTTTTTATTTGATATTATTGAAGTTAGGAAAAGGAAAGAGGATTTTTTGGATGAAGTATTCCAATGGGATGTGAGTCTCAGTCCCTCTTGGGAAGGGGACAAACAAGTATTTTTATAAATGGCTGAAAATTTCGAGAATAAAATGTTTTGAAAAAGATGATAAAGCATCTCCTCAGATAACCACAGATGATTGGCAGGTTGTATGGCACAAGAGAGTCTTCCCAGGTGGCGCTAGTAGTAAAGAACCCACCTGCCAATGCAGGAGATGTAAGAGATGCGGGTTTGATCCCTGGGTTGGGAAGATCCCCTGGAGGAGGGCATGGCAACCCGCTTCAGTATTCTTGCCTGGAGAATCCCATGGACAGAGGAGACTGGCGGGCTACAGTCCTTAGGGTCGCACAGAGTCGGACAGGACTGAAGTGACTTAATACATGTGCACATGGCACAGGAGACTGGTAGGAACTGTTCATATCATAGACATTGTAGGTCTGGGTCTTGATTATAACCGACTTTTGGCCAATGGTATGCTGCTCTGATAAAATCAGTATATGTGGTAGACAAACTTCTATGATGACCACGGCCCGACTGCCCCCACCCCCCAATTCCAGCAATTATCTCCTCCTCCTAGTATTTATACCCTTTGTGACTCCCTACCCTGAAGGCTGGACCTAGTGACTTGCTTCTCATTAATAGACTCCAGTAAAAAGAAGGAATGTGACTTTGGAGATGTGATTATAAAAGACTGTCTTCAGTGTTCTCTTCTTTGCTTGTCTTTCTCACTTGTGCTGAGTCTTTACACATCTACTAAACTCACGGGAAACACATGCATCCTTGGCACCTGCTTTCACTGCAACCTTCTTCCCTCATCCTGTGATAGGCTGCAGCCACAAAATGACAATCCATACACTTTCCAGGTCTGAGTCAGATACCCAACCACCAGTAGTTCAGGCAAGGCATGACAAGCTATTAACAGTTGACTACCTGAATTTTCTCTCACAACTTTGTGGCCAGGAGTAATTGCTTCTCCCCTTCCCAAGAGGGACTGAGACTCACTTCACTTTGGAATACTTCCTCCAAAAAATCTTCTGCCCATTTTCCAACTTCAATTTTTTTATACTCTGGAGGTGGGTGTTGGATCAATGTTTACAAACCTGTGTTTGCCTGGAAACTTTGCAAGGTTGGCATCTTGCTTTGAAATGTCAGCTGTTTGAATATCACATCTTACTTTTGGTTCATGGGGGCCTCAGCTGAAACCAAGACCCAAAGCATCCCACTTCAACATCCTCTTTTTTTAAAAAAATGATTTAAAAATCTATTTAATATTGGTTGAGCAAGGTCTTTGTTGCTGTGTGTGGGCTTTCTCTAGTTGCAGCACGTGGGGGCTACTCATGGCAGTGGCTTCTTTAGTTGAGAAGCACATGCTCCAGGTGCTCAGGCTTCTGTAGTTGCTGAAGCCTGTGCGCCTACTTGCTCATGGGCTTAATTGCTTCAGAGCATGTGGAATCTTCCTGGAGCAGGGATTGAACTCATGTCCCCTGCATTGTCAGGTAGATTCTTAACCACTGGACCACTATGGAAGTCCTAACAACCTCTTGAATATAGAAAACAGGTTGCAGAGTTTCTGTTCAGTAAAGTTGGTTGTTATTTTTACACTATTGTGGACTCAGTCAATGGTCTTCCTGTCTGTATCCACACTCTTTGCCATGTGACTTTGGAGCCTCTCTCATCAGAGGATGGAGTCTATTTCCCAAACCTTGAATTTCCACTAACCTTGTAATTGCTTTTACCAATGAAAGTGAAAGTGAAGTTGCTCAGTCATGTCCGACTCTTTGCGACCCCATGGACTGTAGCCTACCAGGCTCCTCCATCCATGGAATTCTTCAGGCAAGAATACTGGAGTGAGTTGCCATTTCCTTCTCCAGGGGATCTTCCTGACCCAGGGATCGAACCTGGGTCTCCTGCATTGTAGGCGCACGCTTTACCCTCTGAGCCACTAGGGAAGGCTTTTACCGATAGGCTGCAGCATAAGTAGCAGTGTACCTTTCCTGAGCCTTTTCAAGTGATCCTTCATGAATCTGGCTTTTCTTCTGAAACCTTTCAGTTGCCCTATGAGCAAATCTGTGGCGAGGGTGAGAGATCACATAGAGAAGAGCTGAGTCAGCCCAGTTGTCCTGAGACACGTGAGACTACCCAACCAAGATCAACAAAGCCACCAAACTGTCCACAGAGATGTGTGTGAACCTCACTGGGCTCAGCTCCAATGATCAGAAATGCCCAGCTGATCCACTGACTTGTGGTTAAAAATAATTGCTATTATATGCCACTGACACTTTCTGATTGTTTGTTATGCAGTGTTATGCTGGCAGCAGGTAACTGATACAATTGCACTGGGAAAACTAATGAGGGAGTTGTTTTTGAGCAGAGGTCCCTCTCCAGTACCAGGTGGCAAAGCTGATGGCCAGCTTGGCCTTGTCATCCATACATATCTCTCCTGGAGGAAGACTGTTTTCCTTTCCTTACACATTCTCAGATTCAGCCCAGAGAGATTCCTCCTGGGCTTGTCAAAACTTTCCAGAATACAGTATCGCAAACAGGACTTCCTTTGGCAGCTTGTTAGGATAATTGAAATGTGGGTGGAAGCTCATTAAGCTCCCCTTCGTCAACATTCTTCCTTCCAGGCCTGGGAGAAGCTGTGAGTTCTGTCACATCCCATTAGCACCGTGTCTGGGTGGCTTCCACACCTTTCCAAGCAAATCAAACACACGGGGTCTGCATTTAAGGGAAAATACATTTATCCCCACAGAGAGGGGTATGTTTATGGAAATTTAAAGACATGCATGCATCTGGCTTGGGTGGATGATGAAAAAGAGAACAAGAAGACCTAAAAATGCTTTGAAAGTATAAGGAATCAGGCAGGTTGCTATTGCACATATTAAAAAAAATTAGCATTTGAAGTCACTGGGTATTAATGGGTACCCTTCTATTTTTGTCTCATGCTGTCCCCCTACAATAACCTATTTTATGGAAAGTATTCTGCCACAATAGTAATGGTAATCGTGATGTTAATTTTCATTGAGCATGTTTTATTTGCCAGGCTTTGTGCTAAGAGTTTTATACAAATCATCTCATTTAAGCCCAAAGAGAAAAGTCCTTGAATTCTGAAGTGGAGCCCATTTTGTTTTCTGGTATATATCCAGCCCATAGCACAGTTGGCATTAGATGCTCAGTAAACATTTAGTGAACAGATGAACGAATGACAGTCTTGTGGGGTAGAGGTAATCATTCCTATCACTAAGATAAAGAGAAGGGGCGGGGCCTCCCTGGTGGTCCAGGGGCTAAGAACCCACAGTGCAGGGCAGGGGATGCAAATTCAGCCCCTGGCTGGGGAACTAAGATCCCACATGCCCCGGAGCAACTAAACCCAAGTGCCGCAACTAGAGAGTCTATGTGCAGCTATGAAAGATTCAGCACCTCAGTAAGACCTGACGCAGCCAAATAAATAAATATAAAAAATAAAAAAAAAAAGACAAAGAAATGGGAGATGGACAACTGACCCAAGTTCCTGTAGCCAGTAACTGGTGGGAAGGGTTTACATCAGGAAAGCCACATTCAGGGTTGCTGTTGTGACAATGACATAAAGCATAGAAGATGAACACATAGGAAATTACCTCATGCATTACAGGTACCCAAATGAAGGCACCCCAGCACCGAAACAACCTGGGCTCAAATCTTCACTGCATCCCAACACTGCTGTCCCACTCGTTTAAAGCCACAAAAAATACAGGATGTCATATCCCCCGCAGTAATGCTCTCGCAGTATTGGGCTAAGACTCCCAGGAAAGAAAGTGTGGGCACAGAACTAAACAAATTCATCATTAATGCTTTATATCAACAAACACCATATGCTGGTACAAATCAATCCGCAACAATTAGTTTCAAAAGAATTTAACGACACGAAACCTGCCTCATACGATTGTTTTCAAGACACGATTAAGATAATGCTCAATGATGCCTAGCACTTGGTAAGTGCTTAATAATAACAGCTCATAATAAGTTAAGCTTGCTGAGCACATCCTGTGTGCCAGGGCTCTGCCTGCACCATCTCACTTAATGTTCTCATCAAGTCTGTAAAGTGGACACTGTTCGGTGCCCCATCTTATAGTTGAAGAAACTGAGGGGCAGTGAAGCTCAGCAACCTGTCCAAGGTCAAACGTCTAGTAGAAAGGCTAGCTTCTCTTTGCACTGGACACACTCTCTGGAGGAGGGGTGTGAGGGAGAACAAGGACCACTTTGACTGAACTGGGACTAAAACCCAGGCTAAGCGTGGGTGGTTCCTGGCTTAAGGAGTTTCTGGCATTCCCCGGCATTTGTAAGCAGCTATTCTATGGCCCCTTTACAAGGTCTGAACCCTCTTGAAAGGCTTGCTTTGACATCTTCAGTACAGAGGAAATGGCACTTCTCCAACATCATCTTTAAAGGGGCATTGTGTTCTAGCAACTGCAAGAAGAAAATCCTCCATGGAGGATTACTTAAAATACTTGTGCTCTGATCAATTTAATCTGAGGTTGGCTATGTTTCATCACACTAGTCAACCCTGTTCTCTTGGTTGTAGCTGGCTGGAACTCCTTCTTGAGGAGGATTTCAGCAAAGAGCAATGTGCTTGATTAGCAATGTCTGCCAGGGGCAAGGGAAAGTGGACACAGGAGTGTGTGCATGAGTTCCCAAGGCCACATTATCCACATGCACTGAAGTGGTAGTCTAGGAGGACAATGATACTGCCCTTTGTCAGAGGTTTTGGGGTGCTTCTCATAGGTGCCTCCATATACCATGCACAATTACATGTTTGCACAAAGAGATGTTACTCTCATTTGAAAGGTCATTCTGTGAGTCTTACTCAGATTTAGATTGTCACTGAAACTCACTATGTGACCAAAATTTTCTCTAGATATTTTCTTTTTATTCTCCTATTGGGTAAGAATTATGATTTCTAGTAGAGGAAACAAAGGTTCAGAGAGGTGAACTAACTTGACCAAGGCTGCACGGCACCTAGCGCAGTGTCTGACACCTAGTAGGCAACTGATAAGCTGATCAGCTATTAAGTAGCAAAGCCATTTAGGCTGTAGCTTTTAAGCTTTGAGACTAGTACTTATTCCTTGTCACAGTAGATGGGGATCTGGAGCCACTAAATGCTGTGGATGAAGAATGTCACCTCCATGTCAATCAACAAAGGGTGTTGGTGGCCACTAAGCCAGCAGCCACTGCCACTACTCTAATTGTGCACGCCGAAGCAATCCAGGATGAAAAAAAAACAACCAACCAACCCAGGATACTGCCTTAGAGAGCTAAGGTGCATATCAAAGAAATAGTTTCAGTGAGCCCAGACTCCTGCATCTTCCCATCTACAGAAAAGCACTAGATTCATTAACTTGAGATGTCTGGTTTTCTTTAATTAACAGTAATTTTTGATATTCCAACTGCCTAGATTTTGTTGCAAAAATTCCTATATATCCTGGATCCCCCTTTGTCCCTTTGTAGCAATCCCTCTGAGCCATGTGAGAGGCTATCTCCTGGGCTTAAGTCCTCAGAAAATCCCACTGAATAAAACATAATTCTCAACTTTTAGATTGTGCATTCTTTTTTTTATTTTTTGAAGTAGACAATGCCTTGGTGAATATAGAAACAAGTAGCTCAAGAAACCTGCAGTCTTCCCTTTCTCCTCAGACTCTAACCCTCAGAGAGAATTCCAAATCTTCTGGTATGAGAAAGAAAGGGTCACTGCATTTTATCCAGCTACGAAACACTAAATGGTAAATTGCCTTTACATTTTAAATTGCTAGAACCATCAGATTCAGTCTGTATATAAGTGCATCTTTTGGGGGTAATAGCCATTTTTATGCTGCTAATCTAGGAAAAGGAAAGACAGCTCAGAGAGCAGACTGGTGAAGGTGGGGTGGTGGGCCCGAGGTTGATATGGTCTAGAGAAAAGCACAGGGCCTCTCTAGGCCTGTTTTCTCTGTAAGAAATTATATGCGATCTGTGTCCTGGTAACCACAGCAGAGGAGAGTTAAGAAAACCTAATAAGGAGTCTCCTGGCAAACAAAGTTCTGTGCAAAAACAAAATAATGAGAATGCTGCATGAAAAATACCCTTTGTGTTGGCAAGAAGTCCCATCTGTTTGCTCAGGCCTCAAAGCTCTTTCAAATATCGCTTCCCATGTGATCATTGCAGGAGGCTTGGATGTTGGTAAGGTGGTGGAAACGGGAGCCCAGGAAAGTGAAGCGAATTCTCCAAGGCCACACAGCCGAAAGCTGAGTGGCCACTGCATTTCTAGCTAGGGCCCGGCTGCAACACCGCACCACTGTGCCGCGAAGGGAGAGAGAAGGACTCCTGAGTCAGGGTTTGCTGAGTGAATGCAAGTGACTGAGGAAGATGGTGGTTGAAAAAACCCCTATAAACCTGTCCAGGGACAATTTTTCTGAGTGTGACAAAAGCCTGAAAAATATAAATTGCAGGACTTCCCTGGTCTTCCAGTGGTTAGGGATCTACCTTGCAATGCAGAGGACTCTGGTTCAATCCCTGGTCGGGGAACTAAGTTTCCACATGCTACGGAGCAGTTAAGCTCATGTGCCATACCTGGGGAGCCCACAGGCCGCAGTGAAAGATCCTACATGATGCAGTGAAAATTCCAGGTGCCATAGCTAAGACCCGACAAATAAATATCTTTTTAAAAATTCCTTCTGCCCCCCATTCATTCCCCTTCTTTAGAATTTACCCCAAGGAAATATGAAGATGGGATATCCAGACATTCATATCAACATCATCTGTAGGAGTCAAAATGTTATATCTAACCTAAACATCCAACAGCAGGATATTGGTTCAAATAAACATATAAATTAATTGTGGCACACTTGTATTCTGGGCTTTAAAACTGTTGGATGAATAAAAGAAAGAATGTGTATGGTGGCTTAGCTACAGTGGTGTTTATGGCTGGTTTCTTTAAAGGAGCAAAAGGAACGTAAATTTAAATATCTATCAAGGGTTTGGGTTTGTCAATGCACAGGAATCCTACATCATTTTTCCAAGTAAAGGAGCTGATGGATATTTGTGGACACAAAAAGAGATTCCTAGTATGGAAATAAAATGGACAAAGCAGAAAAAAAGGTTGTATGCAATCTGGTTTCTCTCTTTTACTCTGTTAGGATATATGTGAAAAAGTTAATAGAGGTTATCTTTGGATGAAAGGAGTATATTTTCAATCAATAATAATTTGAATGATTCTTCTCATAGGTGCTGACATATGATAATAATTCTTATCATTGTGCTCTTATGATGAGCCATGTGTGTGTCTGTGCTCGGCTCACACACCTGAACCAATTCTAAACACAGCACAGCCTCATGGGGCAGGAATTACTGCATAAAAGAGACAGGGACCCCAGGCCTGGGGGTTCACCTGGGACGGATGACAGAGAAGGGACAGGAAGGTGTCTAACTTTGATAAGCATACCCTCTGTGCCAAGCACTTATATTAACACACCATCACACTGAATCCTGCATTGTCTATTTAGAGCAAATGTCACCTCCAAATCACTTAGGTGAAAACTGAAACTTAGAGGTTGAGTAACTTCTCAATGTTACTCAGTTTGCAAGTGGCTCCAAAATATACACACTCTCACCCGGGGTCTGTTGCTCAGAACATCTGCTTCTCCTTAGCCACAAGGTCATAGCCAAACCTGCTGCAGTGCAGGAGTTTTGGAAGGGCCTGTTGATCACTGTGCTCGGCCTGGCTCTGAGTAAAGGTGGAGGAAAAGTCTGGTTGGGACCTTAACACCTTTGTATCAAGCCCAGCTTCTGTCCTTTGGGGGAAGCGGTGAATTTGTTGCCTCCCCCCTAAATCCTGCCTTTGACTTTGGAAACAAAATGCGAGGCACACCAACTCTGCATAACTGTGAAGACAGACCCTATATCTTCATCTAGCTGGGTCATCTTAAAGAGATTGCTTTACCTCTTAAAAGCCTCAGTTTCCTTACCTATAGAGTTTATATTGCCCATCTTTATGGGGTTTCCATGAGGTTAGAAATAATATTTGCAAAACACCTGGCACCCTCATCATTTAAAGAATTTTTTTTTTTTTTAACTCATTCTAAAACGTAGAGGTACGAACACTCGCAGAACATATACCCTTAGTGAAGCTAGTGACGGGCTAGGCAGATATGTATGTATTTTGGAGCCCCAAGGAAAAGCACTTTAAGTCTTCTGTGCCAAATTAAAGTCAGTTCCACCTTAAAATTCCCCTCTGCAAATGCTTTGAAAGATGGTATTTAATTGATCATAACATCCGCAGACTCTCAGGCAGGCTCTTTCCTCTACTTGCTCATCACTGCTGATTACTCAAGATATTTTTATGTAAACAGAAAACGGCTCCCACAAAATTAGATCCATCCACCTCTTCATTCCCTGCTTTTCCTCTGCTTCCAGCCTCTTGGAGCTGCCCCGCCACCTCTGAGGCTAATCAGTGGAAGGTCTATGCCTCTGCTGAGCTCCCAGGAGCCCACAACGGCTGAGCTGGAGTGGCGGACTCTGGAGAGACTGTTGTCTGGGGCCTTGGAGGCTGCAGAGAAAGAAGCAAAACTCTGCACCTTCTGTCTTTACCCCTTGGTTTCCTTCAGTGTAGCCACTGTTCGTGTGCCATGTGCTATCCATTGCACCCATCAGGAGAGACTCTCTTTTAAAACACAGCAACCCTGTTTCCCACCCCTGACTTTGTTAGGTAGCTCCAGACAGAAAGAATTAATCCTAAAATAAATGCTGTGTTTGCAGATCACATCCAGGTAATACGTTCCTTCCATGGTAGCTCTTGGGCACACCCAGTGTTGGAATTCCTGGTTTCCATCTTGTCTTCCTGCTCCCCTTCTACCTTGACTGTCCCAGACCTCCATGATATATTAAAAGCATGGAATATGTGACATTGTCTTCTCCATTCTACTACTTGGCACAGTCTTAAGAATTAATATCTCTCTGCTTGGAGATGGGAATACCAGACCACCTGACCTGCCTCTTGAGAAACCTGTATGCAGGTCAGGAAGCAACAGTTAGAACTGGACATGGAACAAAAGACTGGTTCCAAACAGGAAAAGGAGTACGTCAAGGCTGTATATTGTCACCCTGCCTATTTAACTTACATGCAAAGTACATCATGAGAAACACTGGTCTGGAAGAAGCACAAGCTGGAATAAGGATTATCGGGAGAAATATCAATAACCTCAGATAGGCAGATGACACCACCCTTAAGGCAGAAAGTGAAGAGGAACTAAAAAGCCTCTTGATGAAAGTGAAAGAGGAGAGTGAAAAAGTTGGCCTAAAGCTTAACATTCAGAAAACTAAGATCATGGCATCTGGTCCCATCACCTCATGGGAAATAGATGGGGAGACAGTGGAAACAGTGTCAGACTTTAATTTTTTGGGCTCCAAAATCACTGCAGATGGTGACTGCAGCCATGAAATTAAAAGACACTTACTCCTTGGAAGGAAAGTTATGACCAACCTAGATAGCATATTAAAAAGCAGAGACATTACTTTGCCAACAAAGGTTCGTCTGGTCAAGGCTATGGTTTTTCCAGTGGTCATGTATGGATGTGAGAGTTGGACTGTGAAGAAAGCTGAGCACCGAAAAATTGATGCTTTTGAACTGTGGTGTTGGAGAAGACTCTTGAGAGCCCCTTGGACTGCAAGGAGATCCAACCAGTCCATCCTGAAGGAGATAAGTCCTGTGTGTTCATTGGAAGGACTGATGCTGAAGCTGAAACTCCAATACTTTGGCCACCTCATGCGAAGAGTTGACTCATTGGAAAAGACCCTGATGCTGGGAGGGATTGGGGGCAGGAGGAGAAGGGGACGACAGAGGATGAGATGGCTGGATGGCATCACTGACTCGATGGGCATGAGTTTGAGTAAACTCCGGGAGTTGGTGATGGACAGGGAGGCCTGGTGTGCTGCAATTCATGGGGTCGCAAAGAGTCGGACACGACTGAGAGACTGAACTGAACTGAACTGGGGACTTTTTTCCCTGGGAAAATATCTTGGTCTTAAAAAAAGTGACCTTCAATTATCCCAATTTCTGTGACAAAGGAATGCTCTATATTCCAAGTCTATGGGGAAATTTTGGAGCCATGCAGAGGAACCCTAAGGTTCTTGATCAAGGATGACTTTGTTTCCAGGGCACGTGTGGCAATGTCTGGAGTATTTTTGTTGTCATAACTAGAGGGAGAGTGTTACCAGCATCTAGTTCTACTAATGCTAACACTAAATACTAGTTTAAACAGAAATTGTGATATTGTACAGAAGGTATTTTATGAAATATATGGGGGGCAGAAAGAAAGAAAAACTGGGGGCAGGGTCATTAAAAGAACTAATTATCTTCTGTAATAGAAATAATAGATAATGCTTACAATTGACAACCCAATAAATAATAGTATTAGGGCTTCCCTAGTGGCCCAGTGGTTAAAAAAAAACCCACCTGCCCGTGCAGGAGACACGGGTTCCATCCCTGATCTGGGAAGATTCCACATGCTGCAGAGTAACGAAACCTGTGCGCCACAGATCCGGAGCCAGTGCTCTAGAGCCTGGGAGCTGCGGCTGCTGAGCCCATGAGCCACAGCTACTGAAGCCCACACACCCTAGAGCCCATGCTCTGCAACAAGAGAACCCACTGCAATGAGAAGCGTGAGCACTGCAACTAGAGAGTAGCCCCCACTCACTGCAACTAGAGAAAAAGCCCACTCAACAATGGAGACCCCCAAAATAAATAAATAAAATTATTAAAATAATAACAGTATTACTATATTACTTAAAATATGGAGATAAATACCAGAAAAACCATCCCCCAAAAGTGAATGTATTTGCTTTGATGGAGCGGGAGTGGGGAGTGATGTTTTATGAGGAAGTAGAGAGGACTGCTGAAGTCTTGTTAAAACTTTTATAATAAAATTTGGCTTTTAACTATGTACACGCATCATTTTCATCAAAATAAAAAATGTAATTTAATTTAAAACATCCCCTCCAGCTGTTGTTTGAACCAGAGACTCTGGGGGTGGGGGAGGGCAGGGAATGGAAGGAGGGAACCAATATCATAACTCTAAGTATTTTACTTTGCCAATAAAAATGTATAATCTCTTGGGTTTTGTTGTTATTTTACTCTGCAGTTTTATTACTCAACCAGAAGATGGAAATTACAGAATTTATTAATCTGTTTTATTAACAGGCTGGATATTTTGCCACCTTGGTCAAATCTGGGATCCTGCCATTACTGAGCTTTTTTCTCTGTTACACTTCTCTTCCACTCAGCAAAGATGCCTGCAATGGGAGCGGGAGGAATTGAAATTCCAATCGTGTTTCTCCTCAGTTCGGTCTGATTTTCAGAAATTGCAGTAAATCAGTGGCACCGAAAATTGCCCTATTTTTTTTTTTCCTGGGGGTGTTGGTTTGGCTTGATGAAAAAGCAGAAACAAATGGAGTTTATAAATGTAACTAATCAGGAAGTTAAAGAGAGGTTAAACCTAATGGATTAATCAAGTTCCTCTGGGAAGCAGGAAGAAAAGGTGGGAGGGGAGTGATGGGGCAGGCTTTTGTCCAGACTGATTTAACAAGCCTTCCACCAGAGTCAGCGCTTTGAGTGTCTGGGGCTCTCCCACTCCTGGCCCCGTCTCTCTGCCTGTGCTTTCTTGTTAAAGAGAGTTGAGAGCCACCCAAAAGTCGCTGTCTAGTATGCTTAGTGGAGAGATCAGGGTACCAGCTGCTTGTAAGATTTCGGCTCTGATTTCTGACTCTGCCACTTACTAGTTGTGTGACCTTAGACGTAAGCAAATGACTGCTCACTCCAGTATTCTTGCCTGGAAAAATTATGCGGGCAGAGGAGCTGGCAGGCTACAGTCCATGGGGTCACAAAGAATCAGACACGATTAAGCAACTAACACTTGTTTCTTTCCAGACATATTCCTTCATCCTTGAGACCAATGTTATACTCATCTGTAAAATGGGATAAGTATTCCAATCTCCCCAAATTATAAGGCTTACAAGGTCAACAGAAGTAATATAGTCGAGTCAGAGCCTGAGGTAGTAAGGATGCTTGAGATGATCAGGTTTGTGTTTTGAGATGATTTATTCCGCATGTCCCTCATATTGTAGTGTCTCTCAAATCTTTAGCTCTGGCCCAAGCCTTTTCCTTGACTTTTCCCAGCTGTATATTCAACTACCCGTTAGACAATTCTCATAGTTGTTCCCCCCCCAGGCACTCAGAGCCAGCATGTCCCAAAGTGAATTCATTACCATCTTCCCTAAAACTGATTCTCCTCATCCACCCCTCCGCCTTCTTTTGTCTCTATAAGTGGTACCTGTGGCAGAAACTTCTAGTTGCCTCTGAATAGTCATTCTCCTTTCTTAGTAGTAGAATCTTGGGCAATCTTCATAGGAAATCAGTATATTACTACATTTCCCAACCTTAGCACAGCTAGCTGTGGCTACATGACTGACTTCCAGCTGAAGAGATGTAAAGTGGAAGTTTTGTTACCAGGAAATCTCTTTAAGGGGGATCCATTTTGTACTTCCTCTTGTTTTCCTTCTTATACTCTGAAATGCGAGTGTGATGGCTGGAATTCCTGTAGTCATTTTGAACCCTGAGGTTAGAACAAATGTGACAGGATGGTAGAACAGATAGAAACAGGTTTTCTAAGTATTGAAGAGCTTCCAAACAGCCCTGGACTGCCTATCTCCAGATGTCTTTCACCTGAGAAATATTCTTCTTTCTTGTGTAAGTCACTGTAGTTTTGGATTTTCTGTCACTCACAGCTATGCCTTATTTTAAGTGACAGCCAGAATCCTGGAATTCCTTCCCTACATCTAATCTTATACCAAGCACTGTCTCCTAGTAATCCTGGCTCCAATCCATCCCCTTTTATTATTCTCTTTTGAATCATGTCATCTCTTACCAGTACGACTGCAATAGCTTCCTCATTGACTCCCCACTTTTAACCTCTCCCCACTGATAACCATGCTCAAAGAATTTCCATGTTTAAATTAAGTAATCTTTCTAAAACTCAAAATGACCCTGTTACTGAGAAATCATGGGATCATGGACACTTAAAATACAGAGTTTAAGAGGCCCTCAGAGGTCATTTAATCTGGATTTTTAAGGTTTATTTGGCTTGGTGAAAAAGGAACAGCAAATGAAGTAGTTTTCTATGGTTTTTCCAATATTCACGTATAGATGTGAGAGTTGGACTATAAAGAAAGCTGAGCGCCAAAGAATTGATGCTTTTGAACTGTGGTATTAGAGAAGACTCTTGAGAGTCTCTTGGACTGCAAGGATATCCAACCAGTCAATCCTAAAGGAAATCAGTCCTGAATATTCATTGAAAAGACTGATGCTGAAGCCTGAAACTCCAATATTTTGACCGCCTGACGCAAAGAACTGACTCATTGAAAAAGACCCTGATGCTGGGAAAGATTGCAGGCAGGAGGATAAGGGGATAATGGAGGATGAGATGGTTGGATGGCATCACTGACTAGATGGACATGAGTTTGAGCAAGTTCCGGGAGTTGGTAAAGGAGAGGGAAGCCTGGCGTGCTGCAATCCATGGGGTCACAAAGAGTCAGACACGACCGAGTGACCAAACTGAACTGATGGACCTTTTGCTATAAACAGTAAGCAATTCCATATATAAAATATAGAAATGCATTTGTCTGGAGAAGACACACATTGTCAGCAGCTTCTCACAGGTGTTCACCCAAAGTTAAGCATCTCTGGTAAGTCTGACCATCTCACTTTATATATGGGGAAGCTGAGACCAGAGAAGTTAAATGACATGTCCATGGTCACAGGGAGGTTCAATGGCAGAGCTGGAACATAGCCTCCTATTTTCTCCAAACAAGGGTTACCAACTGGAAGCCAGTGAAGATGCTGAGCCCTTCTACACATCTTCTTAAGGACTGTCTATTTTCATTCAGATTACTCAAATTGGACTCACACTGATGAGGGCTGGGGTGTAATTTGTACCCGTGAATACAAGGAATCTTAACATACTTATTAATTATATACATATCTGTTTACAGGAGAATAATACTATGAACCCCATTAAGCACCATTATCAATGCATGATCTAATAATTTCAATGTAATGAAATTAATATATTTCAGAGGAATGGAAGAAAGTACTCTAAAGTTGATGAAAACGGAATTATTCTGAGCTAGGAAGTCCTTGAGGCAGTGATAAGTTTTTCTGGGGAATTTCTTGGTGGTTAGGACTCCATGCTTTCACAGCCAAAGGCCCAGGTTCAATCCCTGGTCAGGGAACTAAGATCCCACAAGACATGAAGCACAGCCAAAAAGAAAAATTGTTCTGATTTCCACCACATCTATTTGGTATGGTGCTTTACACTTATCATATAATTTTCACCTACTTTTAAATTTTTATTTTAACCTTTTTTCATTCTAGAAATGTGAGGAGGAGGAGGGCAGAGAAAATAGAGTGTACTAGTTGAAAATATTATGGTTGCAAGCAACAGAACACCAAACCTACGGTAGCTTGAGGAAAAAAGAAAATTGCAGGGGGCAGGAGATGGTAAGAGTGAAGTGAAGTGAAGTGAAGTCGCTCAGTCTGTCTGACTCTTTGCGACCCCATGGACTGTAGCCTACCAGGATCCTCAGTCCATGGGATTTTCCAGGCAAGGATACTGGAGTGGGTTACTGTCTCACATAACTGAACTGCCCTGGAATGTTCTGATTCAGGCATTATTTGATCGAGGGTCCATGTTGTCATTAAAGCTCTGGCTTTGTTTCTGGATGACTCTCTCTACTGCTTTGTTGGCTTCACCCTCAGGTTGACTCATAGCCGCCTTCTATTTTCACATCTTCGTATCACAAAGCCCAAAATGGGAACAGATGAGTTCCTGTGGCAGGCCTCATGGAGGACAGAGCACTTGTCTGTCCCAGAAATATCAGAATAACCTCTCCTAGTGTCTTATTGGCGTGAACTGGGTCAGGTGCCCACCTCTCAACCAGTCACAATGGATGATGGATATAGGCACTTACTGGTTTGAGCCAACCAGAGCCCATTCTAGAACAGAGGGTGGGATCAATTCCACCAAAAACAACAGAGCAAAAGATGGTGGGGGTGGAGTTACCCACAGGGAAATGTGAGTGAGTGCACTTGGTGGGAAAGAGTGAGTGGTCTCCAGAAACAACGTACTGTGTTCATTGTACCATGGACCATGGACTGGAGAGGTTATGAGTCACACCCATATGACACACAGATTCTGACACATGGGACCAGACATAAATTCAGGGCTTTTTGTTGTTGTTGTTTCAAACTTTATACCATCAACACCTTGTCTAGAAACCTGAGGAATTTTCCCACCATTCATACATATCTACCAGCTCCATTCTTAGCAAAAAAAAAAAAAAACCAAAAAAAAAAACCTCACGACAGTTAAGCTGAGCCAGGAACTTCCTGTCCATGCCCAATCAAAACACAGCCCAAACTCCAGATAATAAAGGCCATGAGACGGAACTTGGCATTGTCCTGATAAATAGGAATTCCCTTCAGTGTTATCATAGGAAGTAGCTGGACAGAAGCAAGTTCTGGTTATTTTTTTTTCTGGTGCCACACCCTTGTAAGTCAAGTTAACTTCAGTTTAAAGTCAGCAAGTCAGTTCTTTATGTCACAAATCAAATCACTCTATCACCTCCCCAATCACATGGGTTTTTCTAGGATTTCAATTCATTTATATATGAGTTGAAGTAAGTCCCCAGGTTACTACAACAGAGCCTGAAACTAACCTACAATGCACCTAGCTCCCTTTATTATTAGTATCAGAGGAGGCATATTAGTATTTTTAATTTACAAAGGAAGCCGCTGTGACTCCAAGAGCTACAGCAGTTCCTCCAAAGTCACTGTATTAGAACAACTCAGTCTTTCCCTCCTGGATGTATTCTTAATTACTCACACAGTACATTTCACTTCTGACTCTTCTAGTCACCAAAAGTGTGTGGGTTTTTCCTACCAAGCAATTCTCCAGGACATCCACTGGATGTACTACAAGTTATCTCAATTCTAACACCATCTACCTGGAGTAGAGTCGATCCCATGGGTTAAGGGCTCAGTCCCACCCACTGCTGCTACCCCAGGTAGTAAGTCCTCCAGTTACCCACAACCTCTATCAGATGTAGCTACTAATCAAAGGTTCCCATGACCCTAATTTGTTAGATGCAGTTCATAGAACTCAGGGAAACACATTTACCAGCTTATTAAAGGATATGATAGGGACTTCCTTGGTGATTCAGTGGTGAAGATTTTGCCCTCCCAATGCAGGGGGCCTGGTGCAATCCCTGGTGAAGGAACTAGATCCCACATACTGCAACTAAGAGTTAACATGCCACAATTAAGACCTGGTGCAGCCAAATAAATAATTATTTAAAATTAAAGGATATGATGAACAACAGAAAATAACAGAGAGATGAAGAGATACATGGGTTGACAAGGTCCGGGAGGGCCCTGACTGAGGGAGCATCTGTCCCCATGGAGCTGGGTGCATCACTCCACTGTGTGTGGATGTGCTCACCAACCTGGAAGCTCCCCCAAATTCCATATTATTGGGATTTTGTGGAACTTCATCATGTAGGCATGATCAATCATTAACCCCATTTCCAGCCCCTCTCCTCTCTCTGGAGAAGGTGGCAGGGCCTGAAAATTTCAAGCTTCTAATTACAACTTCGTCTTTTGGGCAACCAGTGGCAACCTAAAATCGCCTCATTAGAACAGAAAATGCTCCTAGTGTTCCCATCACTTAGGACATTACGAGGGTTTTAGGAGCTCTGTGCCAGGAATCTGGGGGGCCAAAGACCAATATATCTGTTTTCCATCATCTCACAGTCACTCAACTAGTAAAGTGTTGAAGGTCTTTCCATGTGTGACTCTCATATGCCACACTTTTCACCAGGCGCCCGAAACAAGGACACATCTTGGTCTTGTTTGAAGGCCCATGGAAGATGCTAGGATGAGTAAGCCTCTCCTGTCAGGATTTGACATCAGAACCCCCTTCCCTACCCACCCCCTCCCCATATCACTCATATCCAGGAATAAAAGCCTTTATTAAAAGGTTTTAACAGGGCCACCCGCTCAGGACACAGAAAGCACCAACAGGAAACATCTGCTCTGCCAACACTGGTGCTTCTGTTGATTGAAATGGACAAGTAGAAAAGCAGTCCCCAAGTCTGAGGACATTCTGAGTTGAGGGGGGTCTGGGGTTATTAGCCACACCCTACAGAGCTAGAGATGGGAGGTTGAGAAGTGTATCCCAGACCAACTGGCATTCTCTTGGCCCTAATCACAATTACTCGCTGTTGATTACTGTGCCGTGAAGAAACTTGGAGGAGCTCCTGGGGTTACGGCTGCTACAAAGGGTTTTTAAATAGGAAAGAGTCTCTCCTTCCCGAAGGGCACATGAGGCGATGTCTGCAGGCATTTTTGGTTGTCAGGACTGGGGCAAGAGGGGACACTACCAGCATCTAGAGGGTGGAGGCCAGGGATGCTGCCCCACGTCCCAGAAAGCATAGGACAGCCCACAGCAAACAGTTATCCAACCCAGACTGCCAATAGCACCGAGGATGAGAAATCAGACCTTTAGTATGGAAGAAGGAATGGACTCACTGTGGTCAGTCCCAGCTCTGTCTGTCACTGTCAGAAGACCTTAAGCAAGTCTGTTGACCAAGGCCCTTGGCCTCTTTGAGTCTCTGGGTCCCACCTGTCAGAGGGGATGAAAATACTTCCCTCTTAGTAATGACTAGAGGAAGCCTGGACATAAATCATGCCATTTAAGTACCTGGCACAGAGTGGGTACCCAGGAAACAATAACCACTTGGCTACTAGGGTCTGAAAGGTACCAGTGGGCCTCGTGAAAGCCAAAACTCAGCATTTATTCCAAGGGGATGCCAGAGGGACTGTCATGTTCTTTCCCTTCCTGGTATCGTCGCAACCTGTGGCTGGACACTGATTTGTACGTTTAATGCTTTCACGCCCCCCTCTGCTGGTTTACCATTAGCTCCGTCAAGGCATGCTCTGTGCTTCTGTTTGGTTGTTTGTAAAGGGCAGCCCACTCCAGTATTCTTGCCTGGAGAATCCCTTGGACAGAGGAGCCTGGAGGATTACAGTCCGTGGGGTTGCAAAAAGTCAGACACGACTGAGCGCCTAACACACACACACAACACCCAGCTGTGTCTGGCCAGATGGTATCTATTCAGTAATTGGAGCCAGACGACCTGAGTTGAAATCCTGGCTTCTCCACTCGTCAGCTGTGTGACCTTGGGCAAGTTACTTAACCTTTCTGTGTCTAATTTTCCTCCTCTATAACGTAGAGAAGTATCTACCACGGAGAGTTGTGGTAATGGTTCAATAAGCTATCATATCTGTCTAGGGCCTGGCACCCAGTTAGTGCTTATAAAAATTTATTATTATTATTATTACCATCATTTCTTTCTTATTTTTAATTTAGTCAATGTCACTCTGGTACCGGATGCCAGCTCACAGGAGTAGACCTGCCTCTGCCTTTGGGGAGAGTTTGTTTCTGTGAATCATTGGAGAAAGAACTGAGTTTGCAGAGAAACTGGCAGCCCAGTTGAGCAGAAAAGTAGAAGCCGAAGTAATTTCTGGTGGGAGGTTCACAGGGCCCCCTGGGTCACCCAACTGCTTCTCTCTCTCACCTGGAAGAAATGAGAGTTGATTGGAAGCTCGTCCCATCTGAAAAGGTCTGTCGGCAGCCAGAACTGGTGCGTGTTGTCAAGGGTGCTTCTGATGTTTGGTCCAGGGAGGAAGTGGTTCATGATGATTTGCTTTTCCAGGAAGTGAGACAGACTCTGTGGAGAGACAGAATGAGGTCCCAGATGCCTGCTGGATTTGACTGCTCCCCTGAGGAGCAGGAAGAGAGGACAATCAAGGGGTGGATAGGGAAGGATAACGGAGGAGAGGAGACCTGGTGGGAACCAACCCTGGGGAACTATGGGGAGGCTGGGAATACGGGGCCAGAAATGTGAGAGGATCAGAGATAGAGGAGAGGTTTCGAGCTGAGACGTCTGAGAGCAACAATGGCAGCAACAATAATAATACTGCTGTGAAGTGAGTGCCTACCGTATGCCAGGCACGTCATACACCTGGGCTCAGGATAACTTCAATCCCTCTTAAAGTTGAACCCCTGGATGCCAGGCCTCGTTCATCTGTGGTTGATACACCGGTCACACTTCTTGTGTTCACTCATACGTTCACTTATTCATTCAACAAACATTCACTGCACACCTAGGGTATGGCGGGCACTGCTCTAGGCACTGGGAATAGAGCAGAAAAGCAGACAGACCATCAGACCACACTCCCTGCCCTTGTGGAGCTGGCCTTCTCCCGGCTGAGTGTCGGCCAACAATGACAGGCATTAAAGGATGCAACTCAGGAACTGCCAAGTGGAAGAGACACTCAGGGCGAGGATCCTCTATGCCCTCACCCTCTCAGCACCTCTGTGTGTTCTCTAGTCTGGAAGCTCTCAACCTCATCCTTTTGCGGTTTTTCTGGAGGCCTCATTACATAGGAATGACTGCAGGACTCACCGGCTATTGGGGATTGATTCAACCTCCACCTCCTCTTTCCCTGAGGTTGATGGGTGGGACTGAAAGTATTTAACCCTCTAATTACAAGACTGGCTCTCCCAGAAACCAGCTCCCATTGGTAGGTGGGGTTCGATTGGTAGGTGCCTCATTAACATAACAAAAGACACCTTTGTTGATTTCATCACTTGAATTCAGAGGGGAGAGAAGACTCCAATCTGGATAAGGACACTGACCCCAACGAGTAGATGGAGCTCCTCAAACCGCCTGCTCCCTATATGTGTAAACACACACACACATATATTATCATTTTTATTCTGAACCATAGTACCACATGCGACAAGTGAACCGTGTGCGTATTTTGGAGAAGTGCGTAATGGGAAAAGAGCAGCAAGTGCAGAGGCCCTGAGGCAGGAATGTGTCTGGTGTGTTGGCGAATAGAAAGGAAGCCAAGTCCAGGAGCGCAGTGAGTAGAGGGGGAGACAGTGGGAGGTGGGGGCAGAACAGGCTCATGTGTTGGATCAAGTGAACCTCATGGCATCATAAGGATTTGGGTTTTTAATCCGAGTGAGACCGTGACCCATTGCAGAATCTCACACAGGGAAGTCATTTCATCTGACTTAGGTTTTAACAATTTCTCTGGCTGCTGTGTTGAGAACAGCCTGTGGAAGGCAGGAGAGGAAGCGGAGGGACCGGTTAGGAGGCTACTGCAAGGATCTGGGTGGCAGATGACGGTAGCTCATGCTAGGTAGTAACCGTGGGGCTGGTGAGAAGGGCTGGACATATGGGGCCAGTGTTTGACGCAGGGGAAGTACTCCATAAATGATCCTTACTGTTGCTGGGTGGGTAAAGGAATCTGAAGACAGGAACAAACTGGAGAATTCTGCCCAATCCCCCTTTGCCTGCAGCATCGGTTTTAGGAGAGAGAAGACACTCAAATCTGGATAAGGGCACTCTGTCCCCAAAAGAGTAGATGGAGCTCCTCAAACTGCCTGCTCCCTAAAGCCCTGCCAGAGAGTTTCTCCAAATGCAGGAAACTAAAACCTTCCACGATGGCTCGAGACTTGGCAACCTCACTTTTCCAAACAAGGTCAAAACCTGCTCTTCAACTTCAATGCCTGCAGGTGAAGTCTAATACCCTTAATACTCTTCTAGGTGATTAAACGGATCGTTTTTCTCAAGACAAAAAAGAAAAAATTGAGATTCATGATGGGGATATGGAAGGGGTGGGCATGTTTTGATCACATCATGGAATATTTGAAATCCTAGGAAATTAGGGGAAAGGTCATCAACCAACTGTTCCCCTCCCCCCGCCCCACCTGAAGCTGCCTGCCAGTTTGGGTATCCTGATCTATTCTCTCTACAGGCTATAAACTCCGAGAGGGGGACCACACCTTTGAAAACTTTCCCCTACAGGACCTTGAAAATATTAGCAGTTAGAAGCTTTATGGAGAGATGGGCAGGTTCCTCTTAATACTAACAGCTAAGGTTTACTGAGTACTTGCCATATTCCAGGAACCATGTTAAGAGCTTAACTTCCGTAAATCCTCAAAACATTAAAAAACCCAGGGGGCTTCCCTGGCAGTCCAGAGGTTAAGACTCAGAGCTGCCAATGCGGGGGGTGCAGGTTCAATCCCTGGTGAGGGAACTAACAGCACAGTCTTCATTTTTACTCCTTTAATATATGTTCTTCTCTAATATGCTTTTAAATGACTTCATAATATTGCATTCTAAAGTCATTAGTTTATGTAACTCCTTGTCATTGGACAATTAGATTTTCCAGCTTTTTTTCCCTATGCTTTTATTAAGTATTGCAAAGAACACAGCTATAGTTAAATCTTTATACACATAAGTGATTATCCCCTTATCATAAATGATTAGAAGGCTGATTGCTAGGTGAATAGGCATGCATATCTCTTAAATGTTTTGATAGATATTGTTAAATTATACTCCAGGCAGGTTGCAAAAATTTACATTTCCACGAGTAGCGTATGTAGTGTATGAATGTGTCTGATCCAAGGAGTTTGGGGATTTGGTGGGGGGGATTGTTTTGTTTTTTGCGTTTTGCTTTTTTGTTTGCTTGTTGTTATTATTCATTTATTTTTTATTGAATCTACTAGGTCTTGGAGACCATATCTCCACTGTTTGGCATGGTATCTTGGTATACAACAGGCACACAGTACGTGTTGTTTGACGCAACCTGAAGTCACAAGGGGTGACTACAGCATTATTTCTCTTGACCCACAGCTTCCTAACACACCTCATGGCATGCTCTTCTTTGGGAGAACCATTTCTAATTTCATCACGGAATGCAGAACCCCAGGGCAATAGATCCAAGTCAAGGACCCTCACATCTTTCAGCCCATGACCTCCTAAGAGTGGATCTGTCCTTCTCTCTCTCTGAAATCCATTCCTGAGTAGAGAAAGAAGGAAATGAGACAGATGGAGAACTCATTAAAACAATCAATTATTTCAACGCATTTGGACATGACAAAAGTACACCAGGGCCTGTGGGTTTTTAATAAGGCCCGTGCCGGGCGAGCAGCCTCAGGACTGACTGGCAGAGAATGAGGCAATGCTTTCTAGAAGGCACCTACTGTGATAATGTTACCTGCCATTTACGCCATGGCAGAAAATAGACATGGAATCAGAGAACGTTAAATCTGAGATAATGGGTTTTTTAATTGTTTTCAAATTTTGGATGAGCGTTTTAATTGAAGTGGTTGGGAGGTTAATATAACTTTTGTATTTGATCATCTGGCAAGGAGAGGGGGAAATGAAAAGTGGGGGAAATTGAGGTAGTCTTTTAAAGAAGAAAAAAACTCTCCTAACACATATCATGATAAATTCCATTTCTGTACAGTCGCTTTCATTAGACATGGCAGAGGCAAAATGATTTCTGTACGTAATTAGTGCCAAGATCAGAGAAGTGCTAACAGCCTGAGGTTCTAAGTTAACCCACTGCATGCTGAGGAGGGGAAATCTTCATTTTTTCAATGAATTGTTATTAAGGGTTGGAGAGGCTCTAGCATTTTCTGAGTAGCCACTGTTAATAGACACAAAGCCAGGCACTCTCTCTATCTTTCGTCTCTCAACAACTCAGATGTTTTATTATTATACTTATTCCACAAGTGAAGGAACTAAGGCTCAGAGAGGTTAAGTGAGTTGCTGAAGGCCACACAGCTGGTGAGAGAAGGCTGGAACTCTGACCCAAACCTAGATGGCACTGTGGTCAGTATAGTGTCAGAATAATGGAGCAGAGTTACACATGCCTGGATGCAAATCACCTACCACCACCACCACCACCCAAGAGCTCTGTGACATTGGGCTTATTTATCCAACCTCTTTGAGCCTCAATTTTATCTCCTATAAAATGGTAATAATAGTACCATCTGATCTTTTTTTTTAAATTCTCTTTTGGCCATGCCGCATGGCATATGGGATCTTAGTTCCCTCACCAGGGATTGAACCTGCACCCCCCGCATTGGCAGCTCTGAGTCTTAACCTCTGGACTGCCAGGGAAGCCCCCTGGGTTTTTTAATGTTTTGAGGATTTACGGAAGTTAAGCTCTTAACATGGTTCCTGGAATATGGCAAGTACTCAGTAAACCTTAGCTGTTAGTATTAAGAGGAACCTGCCCATCTCTCCATAAAGCTTCTAACTGCTAATATTTTCAAGGTCCTATAGGGGAAAGTTTTCAAAGGTGTGATTCCCCCTCTGGGAGTTTATAGCCTGTAGAGAGAATAGATCAGGATACTCAAACTGGCAGGCAGCTTCAGTCTGGTGGGGGTGAGTGGGTGCGGACAGTTGGTTGATGACCTTTCCCCTAATTTCCTAGGATTTCAAATATTCCATGATGTGATCAAAACATGCCCACCCTTTCCATACCCCCATCACACCAAATGGTACAATATGTTTTATGGAAAGAAAGTATATGGCTATGACTGCATGGGGGAAAAAAAAGACTGGAAGGATATGTGTTCCTCTGAGAAAAAGAGTTATTTCTATACTCACTGAGATTTTTCTATTCTAAATTTTTTCTCCTGTGATAATACATTACTTTTTCTGTTCAGAAAACAACAGTTGTTTCCAAAAAGAATATTCATGAATTGGAGTAGGAAATGGAGTGGGAACATTTGGGAATTAAAGCAGGTTTAAGACTTATCCTTTTAGTCTTGGGTTCCTATTACTCCCCTGTAGTAGTAAGATTTGGTGCAGTAATAGATGACATATATGTAGTAATATATGGGGCTTCCCTCGTGGCTTAGAGGGTAAAGAATCTGCCTGCAATGCAGGACACCTAGGTTCTATCCCTGGGTTGGGAAGCTCCCCTGGAGAAGGAAATGGAAACCCACTCCCGTATTTTTGCCTGGGAAATCCCATGGACAGAGGAGCCTGGTGGGCTATATAGTCCATTGGGTTGCAAACATTCAGACACAACTTAGCAACTAAACCACAACCACTACATAGTAATATATAATTAACAAGAATTACTACCATCTCTCACCATTCCCTAGCTTTTTATGCACACCAAGATAAGGTGCTCTGGCTCAATTTTTCCTGGATCAGACAAGTCACGTAACTAGTAATTACAATGCTTTTTCTTAACAAATAATGGGACTCCAACAAAAACCTGGAATTAGTTCAATAACTAAACAGTGTTTAGCTGTTAGCAAGGATGGATGGGAATAACCTCCTCCTGAAACAACCAAAAAATTGATGCAATATATGCCACAATGATTTCAAGCTATTGGAGCTCAGGAAACAAAGGTCAGTGATCCCTGAGAGGCAAGAAACAAAAAGTCAGCCCAGCATTCCTCCATGAGAGAATTTCCAGGGTGCAGTGTAGGGAGCGGGCTTGGAGGACCGCCTGAAATGAGATGCCATTGCTGAGAGTCTGGGGAACCCATGGTGGCTAAGTTCTCAGATCAGAAGAGTGCTCTTCAGAGAGAAATGGTAGAGTCCTGATAAGCCCATGCATGTGAGTCCCCCTGGGGACTCTTCTGCGAAGATTAGAGATAATGCAGGTGGGTATCCCAACGACCCAAGACAGTGACTTTTCCCATTAACCAGGACAGATAACCTCATGGATCCCAAGATGCTATAGAGAATGCAGAAGGGTCCTGCTTCATGGGTGAGGAATAGTTAGCTCCAGAATGAACAAGTTGTTTGTGAAAAATCTCTAAAGCAGGATTCCCCAACACGGCTAACATAATGCTTAGTAGTAACAGACTGGATTCTTTCCCTCAGTATCAGAAACAAGACAAGCATAGGACCAGAAATAGTAAACAACTATTACCTTTTCTATTTCACAATATCCTACTGGTAAAATAAGGCAAGGTAGACTCTACACATAGACATCACCAGATGATCAATACTGAAATCAGACTGATAATATTCTTTGCAGTTGAAGATGGAGAAGCTCTATACAGGCAGCAAAAACAAGACTGGGAGCTGACTGTGGCTCAGATCATTAACTCCTTATTGCAAAATTCAGACTTAAATTGAATTAAGTAGGGAAAGCCACTAGACCATTCAGGTATGACCTAAATCAAATCCTTTATGATTAAACAGTGGAAGTGACAAATAGATTCAAGGGATTAGATCTAATAGACAGTCTGAAGAACTATGGACAGAGGTTTGTGACATTGTACAGGAGGCAGTGATCAAAACCAACCCCCAAGAAAAGGAAATGCAAAAAGGCAAAATGGTTGTCTGAGGAGGGTCTTACAGTTGCTGAGAAAAGAAGAGAAGTGAAAGGCAAAGGAGAAAAGGAAAGATATACCTATTTGAATGCAGAGTTCCAAAGAATAGCAGGGAGAGATATAAAAGCCTTCCTGAGTGAACAATGCAAAGAAACAGAGGAAAACAACAAAATGGGAAAGATTAGAGATCTCTTCAAGTAAATTAGAGATACCAAGGGAACATTTCATGCAAAGATGGGCACAATAAAGGACAGAAGCGGTATGGACCTGACAGAAGCAGAAGATATTAAGAAGAGGTGGCAAGAATACACAGAAGAACTGTACAAAAAAGATCTTCATGACCCAGATAATCACGATGGTGTGACCACTCACCTAGAGCCAGACATCTTAAAATGCAAAGTTAAGTGGGCCTTAGGAAGCATCACTATGAACAAAGCTAGAGGAGGTGATGGAAATAGCTTCAGTTGAGCTATTTCAAATCCTAAAAGATGATGCTGTGATAGTGCTGCACTCAATATGCCAGCAACTTTGGAAAACTCAGCAGTGGCCACAGGACTGGAAAAGGTCAGTTTTCAATCCAATCTCAAAGAAAGGCAATGGCAAGGAATGTTCAAACTATGCACAATTGTACTAATTTCACATGCTAGCAAAGTAATGCTCAAAATTCTCCAAGCCAGGGTTCAACAGTACATGAACCAAGAACTTCCAGATGTACAAGCTGGATTTAGAAAAGGCAGAGGAACCAGAGATCAAATTGCCAACATCCATTGGATCATAGAAAAGGCAAGAGTTCCAGAAAAACATCTACTTCTGCTTCACTGACTATTCTTTAGTCTTTGACTGTGTGGATCACAACAAACTGTGGAAAATTCTTAAAGAGATGGGATTACCAGACCACCTTACCTGCCTCCTAAGAAACCTGTATGCAGGTCAAGAAGCAACAGTTAGAACTGGACATGGGAAAACAGACTGGTTCCAAATCGGGAAAGGAGTATGTCAAGGCTGTATATTGTCACCCTGCTTATTTAACTTATGTGCAGAATATATCATGCGAAATGCTGGGCTGGATGAAGCACAAACTGGAATCAAGATTGCTGGGAGAAATATCAGTAACTTCAGATATGCAGATGACATCATCCTTATGGCAGAAAGCAAAGAGGAACTAAAAAGCCTTTTGATGAAAGTCAAAGAGGAGAGTGAGAAAGTTGGCTTAAAACTCAACATTCAGAAAACTAAGATCATGGCATCCGGTCCCATCACCTCATGGCAAATAGATGGGGAAACGATGGAAACAGTGACAGACTTTATTTTGGGGGGTTCCAAAATCACTGCAGATGGTGACTGCAGCCATGAAATTAAAAGACGCCTGCTCCTTGGAAGAAAAGATATGACAAACATAGACAATGTGTTAAAAAGCAGAGACACTACTTTGCCAACAAAGGTCTGTCTAGTCAAAGCTATGGTTTTTCCAGTAGTCATGTATGGATGTGAAAGTTCAACTGTGAAGAAAGCTGAGCGCCAAAGAATTGATGCTTTTGAACTGTGGAGTTCGAGAAGACTCTTGAGAATCCCTTGGACTGTAAGGAGATTCAACCAATCAATTTTAAAGGAAATCAATTCTGAATATTCTTTGGAAGGACTGATGCTAAAGCTGAAGCTCCAATACTTTGGACACCAGATGCAAAGAGCTGACTCATTAGGAAAGACCCTGATTCAGGGGAAAGATTGAAGGCAGGAGGAGAAGGGACAACAGAGAATGAGATAGTTGGATGGTATCACCACCTCAATGGACATGAGTTGGAGCAATCTCCAGGAGATGGTGAAGGACAGGGAAGCCTGGTGTGCTGCAGTCCATGGGTTGCAGAGAATCAGACACGACTGAGCAACTGAACAACGACAACAAAAAAGAAGTAATGATATTTGGGGCTTCCTAGGTGGCTCAGTGGTAAAAAAAAATCCTCCTGCCAATGCAGGATATTTAGGTTTGACCCATAGGTCAGAAAGATGCCTTGGAGAAGAAAATGGCAATCTACTCCAGTATTCTTGCCTGGAAAATCCCATGGACAGAGGTGCCTGGCAAGCTATAGTCTGTGGGGTCGAGAAAGAGTCAGACACAACTTATCAACTAAACAACAAGAGCAAAGAAGTAACAGTTATCCATACTGGAAAGGAAGAAGGAAAACACCTTTATTTTCAATGTGAAGATTTATGTAGAAAATCCTATGGAATCCACAAAAGAGCTAATATATTTAATAAGTGAGTTTAGCACAGAATTATTAAGAATTGTCTGGCCCAACTTATTACTATAAAAGGTGGAGAGACTGTTCCAGAAGAAAACAGAAAAGAATGCTAATGTGACCCTGCTTTAAGCGAAGATTTCTTAGCTATGACACCAGGATTGCAATCTATATAAAGACAAATGGACAAATCAGACTTCATCAAAATTAAGATCTTCTGCTTTTAGTTAAAGCTGCCCCAACAGACTAAGGACCACAGACTGAGTGGCTTATAAATCACAGACAGTTCTTACAGTTCTAGAGGCTGAGTCATCCAAGATAAAGATGCCAACAGATTTATTGTCTGTTAAGGACAACTTCTCTGGTTCATAGCCCATGACTTCTCACTGTATCCTCACAGGATGGAAGGGGTGGGGAGCTCTCTGGGGTGTTTTTCAAGGGCACTGATCCCACTTGTGAGGACTCTGCTCTCATGACCCAATTACTCCTAATGGCCCCACCTCTAAATACCATCACCTTCAGAGTTAGAATTTCAACATATGAACCTCGAAGTGTGGGGCCGGGGCAGGGGGGGCAGTGAAAACACCCAGTCCATTACAAGTTCTTCCTAGGAACAATTTTTTCTCTCTTATTTTATTACAATGAAGTTTGCATGCTAAGTTGCTTCAGTCAGGTCTGACTCTCTGCAATGCTATGGGCTAAAGCCCACCAGGCTCCTCTGTCCATAGGTTTCTGTAGGCAAGGATACTGAAGTGGGTTGCTATGCCCTCCTTCAGGGGATCTTCCCAACCCAGGGATCGAACCCGTGTCTCTTATGTCTTCTGTGCTGTCAGGCAGGTTCTTTACCACTAGCGCCACCTGGAAAATGCACAATGAAGTTTAACACTATGGAAAAGTCACATCACCTTGGTGGGTTCAAAGGCACTCTTCAAAGAATGAAAAGAGTTGCCACAAATTTTCAGAGAAAACTGTAATTCAAAAAGATACATGCACCTCAATATTTGTTGCAGCACTATTCTCAGTAACTAAGATATTAAAACAACCTAAATGTTCATTGACAGATGAATGGATAAAGAAGATGTAGTACATATATACAAGCATATATAGTACATATAGCATATGTAGTACATATATACAATATATACATATTTAGCAAAAAAAAAAAAAGAATGAAATAATGCCATTTGCAACAACATGGATGGACCTAGAAATGATCATACTAGGTCAGATGATATCACTTATATGTAGAATCTAAACTATGATACAAATGAACTTATCTACAAAACAGAAACAGACTCACAGACAGAGTAGAGATTTGTGGTCGCCAAAGGGGAGGAGGGTGAGGGATGGGTGGATTGGGAGTTTGGGATTAGCAGATGCAAACTACTGCATAGAGAATGGATAAACAAGTTTCTACTGCATAGCAAAGGAAACTATATTCAATTTCCTACGATAAACCATAACGGAAAAGAATATTAAAAAGAACATACTTATAGGTATAAATCACTTTGCTATACAGTAGAAATTAACACAACATTGTGTTACACATCTGAAACAGAAGGTCCTGGAGCAACACCCACCATGTCTAGCAGACAGGACCTAGAGTAATCTTTACCACTCAGGGGAGAAGGATGCTACCATTTATAGGGGGAACTGACGTGGCATCAGGTTGGCTCATCAGTTACCAGGGAAGCCAGCAACTGGGGCAGGCGAGAAGCCTGTAGGCAGTTATTGATTACGCCTATCACATGATTGGGGGCGTCCCTGGTGGCTCAGATGGTAAAGAATCTGCCTGCAATGTGGGAAACCTGGGTGCAATCCCTGGGTTGGAAAGATCCCCTGGAGGAGGGCATGGCAACCCATTCCAGTATCCTTTTCTGGAGAATCCCCATGGACAGAGGAGCCTGGCAGGCTCCATGGGGTCCATGGGGTCGTAAAGAGTTGGACAAGACTGAACGACTAGGCACAACAGCAACAATCACGAGTGGACCAGGGGCTGGATGAGCAGGGAGTGTACAGAGATCAAGAGAACGGCCATCTTGGATGGCCTGATCGCACACTCCACCCCACCTACCGTGCATGGCCCTTACACTCTTGGTGCACCCCTCTTCCATGATAGCCCCGAGGTCAAGTGTAAAAAGGCGCGCTGCAACCAAAGGCCACAAACGCGATACAAGCAACAGCAGCTAAGGAGCATCAAGACTAAGACACCTAATGAACTAGAGAGAGTGATTTGCCTATAGGTGAGGAGACTTTGGAGCCAAGTGCTTATTGGGTCAATTTTTCATGAAAACCCAGAGGATGATGACAACAGCATCTCACTGCAGACCCAGCAATCAGATTCATTTCATAGTGAGGCTACCAGTGTCTCCCCCTCAGCAAGCAGATTCTCTCCACTCAGACTTGGGAGGAAATATAAGATGTTTAACCGGCACAACACAGGGGAGATTATGAACATTAAGCAGAATACAAGCCGGAACAGCACTCTGAGATCATGCCAACCCCACCTGGGATTTTTGTCCTGGCCAGCAGTATCGTGTCACCTGTCCATCAGCAGTCTCCACAGGTGGTGCCGAGTATTGGAGGGTTATAATATTATAAATTTTACTGGAGGTATATAATATAATTGTGCCTTTCTCTAGTAGGGGACAAGATTAATTACCTAAGTAGTCTTCAGTGGGGCTGGGTAGACAACAGGTGAGATCTGTAAGTCCCTTTCTAATCTTACTCCCCACGAGGTGGCAAACCCAGCCACTGGGGACTTACCTGCCAGTCCCAGGTCATTTATAATGTGTCCCTTTGGGGGGAGATCCCATAGGCTGAAGTGAGTTATTGTCTTGACTGATAGTTGGCAACCTCTGGATCCTTTTGTGGTTAAGAGTTGAACTCAGATGGTATTGACTGGGTGAACATGGTGTATATGATGGGTGGGACGATGCGCCTGAGATGTTCAGTCACAGTTCGCAGGGCTTGAATCAGCCTCCTGGCTCACAGGTTGAGAATGTGGGCTTCCTGCTTCAATCATTCAGTAGTCTGTTCATCTTTTCCACTAGCCTGGCAGCGGTGGGATTGTAAAGCTATGGAAATGCCGATGGATGTAACCTTTATCAGCCCACTCCTGGACTTTGTGGTCCTCAGCCAATGTCAATGTCCATGGCAGGTCTTTATTTTGCACACAGCTGTTACAGGCCCCCAGTAGTGGTTTTTCTGCAGTGCTTGACAGCTCAGGGTTGGCCTTCTATAAGGTCTCGCACCTGTTGTAACGCAGTGTAGATGGCAGGTAGCCATGGTCCCATCCCTCTAGTTCATTGTTCTGCCCTCTCCTGTAGCTGGGAACATGGACTGGAACTGGGACCAGAAGCCCAAGGGTACTCCTGTTATTCACATTCTGGGTAAATGGCCACGTCCAATCCAAAAGCCTGTCCCTGAGTTAATATCCTTAAAGCCTGTGTCTCTCATTGTGTAGGGGTGCTGGGTCGGGGGTAGACTGGTCTTTCCTGACCAGATCACACCCAATTATGTAATAGACAATACAGGTTGTTGCATCCTGTGTGTATTCACCAGCCATCACCAGGCAGTCAGATGAGCCATGTACACAGAGCTACTCCTTCTAAATCAGAAAGAAACTGTGAGCTTACCAGGATATCCTCAATGTAATGGAAGAGAAAGACACCTCCCAGAGTGGTCAGCTGCCACAGGGCCCAACGCATGTGCTAGTGGATGGCCACTAGCCATCAGGGTCACCCCCTGCAACTTTCCATTCTCTGTCCTCATTTCCGGACATCTCAGTGCTCGTGGGGGTTTCTTCAGCCTCCTGGCTGGCCAGGTGTTGGACTGCACTCCGCAGGCCTGCAAACCCAGCTTTGGGACCAAAGAGCCAGGTAGAGACAGCGACAGAGACATCAATACTCATTAGATAGGGGATCTTACACCTGTAAGGGGACTCTTACAGAATGAAGGGTCCTGGAATGACACGCCCTCCGTGGATGAATGGCAGATGATAAGCAGGACGTGGAGACAACATTCGCTATGTGGGGGAGGAGGCTACTATTTATAGGGGGAATTGGCATCCGGTTGGCTTATCAGTTACCAGGGAAACCAGCGGCTGGGGCAGGGAGCGAGCATGTAGGCAGCGACTGACCAAGCACTATAATGAAGAAGACTGGATAGATACATGAGTGGGGCTGGGGCTGGTCAAGCAGGGGATGTGCAGGGAGCAAGAGAACAACCATCCTGAATGGCCTGACCACCCAGAGGGCCACCCACGTCAAGGAGGGCAATCTGCTGAAACAGATTCCACTGATTCAGAGGTGAAACTTGTCTAGAAACACCCTCGCAGACACACCTGGAATAACGTTTGGCAGGATGTCTGGCCACCTGCAGCCCAGTCACGCTGCACGTAAAAATAACCATCACACGGAATAATAATCCAAGGTTGTGTGACAGTATTGGAGGCTGGAGTACAAGCTCTCCTCAAAGCTCTTGTTACACAGACATGCTACTCCCCATGGAGAGGGCAGCCAGCCTTATCTAGGCAGGGCGATGACACCTGCCTGATGCACGAGGAGTTTCTGCATTCTTAAGGACACACTAGGTACCAGGTTCTATATTATTTATATATTATTATATTATGTTAGTTGCTCAGTCATATCTGACTCTTTGCAACTCCATGGACTGTAGCCTGTTAGACTTCTCTGTCCATGGGATTCTCTAGGCAAGAATACTGGAGTGGGTTGCCATTCCCTTCTCCGGAGGATCTTCCCGAATCAGGAATCAAACCTGGGTCTCCTGCATTGCAGGCAAGACTCTTCACCATCTGAGCCACAAGGGAAGCAACCAGGCTCTATGCATTTTACCTATATGCCCATGACTTTGGACTCTCCTGGCCTCCATAGGCATGGATATTTGCTGGGTGAATAAATCCCATTTGTCAGAAAGGATAACTCACTTACTAAGGGGTTCAAGCCTACGACGGTCTGACTCCACAGTCACACCATCCTTCTTAAAAAACCCTGTTCCAAACCCCTGCTATCTTACTCTCCCTCTGCCCCCACTCAGAAACATGACTTTGCCCCTCCAGGGGCTTCAGAACTTAATAGCTCAGCTCCCCCAGAAGCATGCCTGGCAAAGACGCATCTTCCCCTTGCCAGACAGACTTCCCAGCCCTCTGCGGGTAGGGGAATAGACTCTGGGCGCAGGAGCCCAAGCACACACCTTGCAGGTCAGCTGGCATCTCATCTAGACTTTCCTTCCCCAGTTTCTCCAGATGCGCAGGGGTTTGCTAGGTCTGCAATGCCAAGCGGTGGCGTTGTTAGGGGGTTTGTAATTTTCTTTTTTGCTTTTCTTTCTTTAAATCTCAGCAGCAGCTGCTTCCCCAGTTCATGGCAGCTTCCGAGTGTCTCAGACAGGCGTCAATATTGACAGAAGAGGCCCCACAGCCCAGCAGGGGATGTAGTTTCAGAAGAGGAGCTGAGCAAGCTCATTAGGATGGCTTCTCGGCACCCTTTGGCAGCCCCAATTACTTGGTTCTGAGCAGCATGAATATGGATCAGTGAGAGGAAGCAGGCTCATCTGGATTAGCTTTTTTTTTTTTTTAACACGGAGACAGTATAGAGGAGGACTTTAAGAGCACCAGTTTTGCAGTCAGACAGATCTGGCTTCCAATCCCATCTCTGCCCTTTGTTCCCCACATGACCTTGGGAAAGAACATTCGCCACTCTGAACATCAGTTTCCTTATTTGTAAAATGGGCATCAGGGTAATACTTCAGAAGTGTACTGTTATGATTACATGACTTTTGCATTTAGTCTAGCACAGAGCCTGGCCCATCATAAGCATTCCACAAACACCACAGTTCCTGGTGTTCTATTTAGAAATGGTCACATTCAGAGGAACTGGCCTTTTTACTAAGAATGCGGAAACTCGGTCCAAAGTCTCTGACAGATTTTCCCTCATGGTTCATTGGTCAGCACTGATCCCTGCTAACTCCTAAGAGATTCTAATCCTATCTTTGCCAGCCTCCAAGTTCTGTAGTTCATGAAACTAAGGCCCAGAGAGGCTGAGGATATGGCCAGAGGTTGCACAGTAAGTCAGTGGCAGAATCAGGGCTAGAACCTGATGCCTAACCCAGAGCATTTTGTATCCCCCTATAACCCTTCTCTATCCGTGTTAAGATTTCCAAGGCTTTTTTTTAATTTAAATTTTTTTTTTTTTTTTTTACTTTTTGGCTGCACTACTGCTGGACCACCAGGGAATTCCCTTCAAGGCATTTTTCTCAATGTATTTGTCAGCATTTGCAACCAATTTCCTGAGCACAGGCAGAAATCCTGGGCAAAGCCTCTTTCCTTTTCTCCTCTCTTTATCTTCTAGTCCAGGTGAGCAGCTCACTTAAGTCTTGAGTCTCCAATCAGCTCCCAAGAGCCCCGATGGAATAAGCCAGGCAAACATCATACTCTCAGGGCTATTTGCATTCAAACAACCTGCTGGAAGAGGGCAATGCTTAACCCAAGTGATGAGTTCCTAGTGAGAGGATTTAAGGCAACTGTGTTGGAGATGTTTCAGGATGGGGGCTGATTTTCACTGGCACCCCTAATTCACACTAATCATTTATTCTCTCTTGCTTTATTCATTCATTTATTTGATCAACTCGTTGAGAAATTTCAAGGGTCAGGCCAAGGACTTTGCTTAGTGATAGCAATAGAAAAGTAAAAGGTGGGTCAGATACGGTCACTGCTTTTGGGAAAGTCAGAGAAGGGATCAGATGAGTACAGCTATGAGAGTGGCCTTGAAATGCATATTTCACTGCCTAGGCTTATCCAGGTAGGCTTCTTGCAGGACGTGGCATGATTGAATTTTGAAGGACTGATACAAAGTCATCTTTTCCACTAAAAAGTAAGCTCCCCAAGGGTAGAGACTTTGAATGTTTTTTTCATGGCTGCATCCCTGTCAGAACAATGCCCAGCATTGCAGGTGCTCAGTAAATATTGGTTAAATGAAGGTATAGAAGGGGCTGCCCAGGTGGCGCAGTGGTGAAGAATCCACCCACCAAAGTAGGAGATGGAGTTTCGATCCCTGGATCGGGAAGATCCCCTGGAGGAGGGCATGGCAACCCACTCCAGTATTCTTGCCTGGAGAATCCCAGGGACAGAGGAGCCTGGTGGGCTACAGTCCATAGGATTGCACAGAGTTGGACACGACTGAAGTGACTTAGCCTGCAGGCATAAAAAAGTAAAGATCCAGGAAAGGAATCCTGGCAGAAGAAACAATGTGTGCAAAGGCATGGGATACAAAAGGGCCCGGCACTCCTGGAGATGGCAGGAAGCTCATTGCAGGTTTAGCACAGGCTGAGGGGGGGAACAGGAAGGACCCTGAACCACAGGATGAGTTGGGACCTGAGTAAGGACTTGTCCCTGAAGGCAATGGGAGGTTAGGGATGGATTTTAAGTGGAGAGGTGGCAGGATCACCTCTGTGCTTTAGAAAGATCGTCCTATCTGTTGTGAGGAGAAGAAAATGGGGATAAGGGCGAGATGGCAGGGCCGGAAACCCAGAGCACCATCTGTTCAGCTAGTCTGCCCAAAGACCCCTAGCAAGAACACCAGGCTTGACTGACAGGGCACACGATGGGGTGGCGATGGATGCTGGAGGGAAGTTCGGTCCCCACTTCACCTTCCCCGGCCTCCTGCTGGAAGGCACGTGGTCATGCGGAAAAGCCATTACCATCCCACCAGAAGAAGCCTCCCCTTGTTAAAATTCTGGGCCATGATGTCTTGTATTAAAGCTGATATTAAGCCATAAAATGTAATATGTTATGACACCATAAAATGCAGTGTAATTGCTATAGAACCATAAAATGTAATGTAACAGGCGCCGTGACCATTACGCTGCTTCACAGCCTAAAACACTTAGCTTCCACTCTGCTTTTAGACAAACAAACAATTCCTATTCATTGCTACCTCTGGAGGAAGGTATAGGAAAATCAACCCAGATGAGCCTGAATTGTAAGGCAAATGCCAAAGGAGGATGCAGTGGGGTGTGGAGGCAACCCCAGGCTTTGTAGTAAGACAGAACCTAGGTTTCAGTTTTGCTCACTAATGTCTAGATCAGGATCCCAAAAAAACAGAGCCAGAGATGGGGGTTCAGACTAGATTTCTTCTGAAATCACACTTGCCTAACTCCTACAGGGGTACCACAAGGCTGCACCCAAACTGAGGCTGGGAATTAGAGGAGGAAAAAGGGGAGCTCTGGCCTGTCATAGCTCTGGTCCACAAGCCCCCAGCAAGGGGAACCACCAGACCCATGACAGCAGGTGTGAGTTTCCCCCAGGACTGAACTAACGTCATTGACCTTCTGAACATAAACATGGCTAGTTGCTGCTTCACACCTACCTTCTGAAGCTTGCCCCAAATCCTCGCGTGGCTGATTCAAATGCAGAACCCTATAGGGAAGGCAGTTTGGGGCAAAGATTTTCATTTAGCTAAGGTGACACAATGTAAGATCATCATGGGAAGGGAAGGCAGAGGGAAACAGGGAGTGGCATCACAGTTGGTGAGCCAGTTATGGATGGGGGAGAGGGGAGGCCTATGGGTGTTCCCCCAACAGGAGCCAAGGCTGTCTTGGGGCTCAGGCAGAAAGAAGGGATGGATGAGCTGAGGGCAAAGGAGAAGGAGGAGTTAGCCAGGTGAGATGGATGTGGAGGAAGACACTGGTGTATAGAGGAGGCAGGGGGAGCAGGGAGAGGAAGGGTGAGGGCAGGTGAGGAGGAGAAAGAGGAGGAGGAGGGAGAAGGGAAAGAAAGAGAAGCAAGTTAAGAGAGAAAGGGACAAACAGTAAGAGACAATGAAAGATGCAAAGAGAATATCTGAGAGAGGGATAGGGATTGGAGAGAATGAGGAGTATACGAAGAGCATGTGTTTAGAACACAGACTGGAAGGAGAACAGTATGAAGTGGGCTGGAGAAATAAGCAGGAAGCAATAGCATATAAATATACACAGAGAGATCCTCACACTTATGTAGACCCACACACCTATGTTGGTTCAGTTCAGCTCAGTTCAGTCACTCAGTTGTGTCCGACTCTTTGCGACCCCATGGACTGCAGCCTGCCAGGGTTCCCTGTCCTTCACCAACTCCTGGAGCTTGCTCAGACTCATGGCTGTTGAGTCGGTGATGCCATCCAACCATCTCATTCTCTGTTGTCCTCTTCTCCTTCTGCCTTCAATGTTTCCCAGCATCGGGGTCTTTTCCAATGAGTCAGTACTTCATATCAGGTAGCCAGAGTACTGGAGTTTCAGCTTCAGCATCAGTCCTTTCAATGGATATTCAGGACTGATTTTCCTTAGGATTAACTGGTTTGATCTTGCAGCCCAAGGAACTCTCAAGAGTCTTCTACAACACCACAGTTCAAAAGCATCAATTCTTTGGCACTCAGCTTTCTTTATAGTTCAACTCTCACATCCATACATGACTACTGGAAAAACCATAGCTTTGACTAGATGGACTTCTATTGGTAAAGTAATGGCTCTGCTTTTTAATATGCTGTTTAGGTTGGTCACAGCTTTTCTTCCAAGGAGCAAGTGCCTTTTAATTTCAGGACTGCAATAACCACCTGCAGTGATTTTGGAGCTCAAAGAGTAAAGTCTGCCACTATTTCCATTGTTTCCCCATCTATTTGTCATGAGGTGATGGGACCAGATGCCATGATCTTAGTTTTCTGAATGTTGAGTTTCAAGCCAACTTTTTCACTCTCCTCTTTGACTTTCACCAAGAGGCTCTTCAGTTCCTCTTAGCTTTCTGCCGTAAGGGTGATGTCATCTGCATATCTGAGGTTATTGATATTTCTCCCGGCAATCTTGATTCCAGTTTGTGCTTCATCCAGCCCAACATTTCACATGATGTACTCTGCATATAAGTTAAATAAGCAGGGTGACAGTATACAGCCTTGATGTACTCCTTTTCAGATCTGTCTGTTGTTTCATGTCAGGTTCTAACTGTTGCTTCTTGACCTGTATACAGGTTTCATAGGAGGCAGTTCAGGTGGTCTGGTAGTCCCATCTCTTTAAGAATTTTCCACAGTTACTTGTGATCCGCACAGTCAAAGGCTTTGGCGTAGTCAATAAAGCAAAAGTAGATGTTTTTCTAGAACACTTTTGCTTTTTTGATGATCCAACGGATGTTGGCAATTTGATCTCTGGTTCCTCTGTCTTTTCTAAATCCAGCTTCAACATCTGGAAGTTCACTGTTCACATACAGTTGAAGCCTGGCTTGGAGAATTTTGAGCATTACTTTGCTAGTATGTGAGATGAGTGCAATTGTGTGGTACTTGAACATTCTTTGGCATTGCCTTTCTTTGGGACTGGAATGAAAATTGACATTTTCCAGTTCTATGGCCACTGCTGAGTTTTCCAAATTTGCTGGCATATTGATTGCAGCACTTTCACAGCATCATCTTTTAGGATTTGAAATAGCTCAACTGGAATTCCATCATTGCCACTAGCTTTGTTTGTAGTGATGGCTTCCTAAGGTCCACTTGACTTTGCATTCTAGGATTTTTGGCTCTAGGTGAGTGATCACACCATCATAGTTACTTGGGTCATAAAGATCTTTTTTGTATAGTTCGTCTGTGTATTCTTGCCATCTCTTCTTAATATCTTCTGCTTCTGTTAGGTCCATACTGTTTCTGTCCTTTATTGTGCCCATCTTTGCATGAAATGTTCCCTTGGTATCTCTAATTTTCTTGAAGAGATCTCTAGTCTTTTCCATTCTATTGTTTTCCTCTATTTCTTTGCATTGATTACTGAGGAAGGCTTTCTTATCTCTCCTTGCTATTCTTTGGAACTCTGCATTCAAATGGGTATATCTTTCCTTTTCTCCTTTGCCTTTCACTTCTCTTCTTTTCTCAGCTATTTGTAAGGCCTCCTCAGACAACCATTTTGCCTTTTTGCATTACTTTTTCTTGGGGATGGACTTGATCACTGCCTCCTGCACAATGTCATGAACCCCTGTCCATAGTTCTTCAGGCACTCTGTCTATCAGATCTAATCCCTTAAATCTATTTGTCACTTCCACTGTATAATCGTAATCGTAAAGGATTTGATTCAGGTCATACTTGAATGGTCTAGTGGTTTTCCCTACTTTCTTTAAGTCTGAATTTTGCAATAAAAATGTTCATGATCTGAGCCACAGTCAGCTCCAAGTCTTGTTTTTGCTGACTATATAGAGCTTCTCCATCTTTGGCTGCAAAGAATATAATCAACCTAATTTCAGTATTGACCATTTGGTGATGTCCATGTGTAGAGTCTTCTCTTATGTTGGAAGACTGTGTTTGCTATGACCAGTGTGTTCTCCTGGCAAAAGCCTTTGCCTTTCTTCATTTTATTCTCCATGGCCAAATTTGACTGTTACTCCAGGTATCTCCTGACTTTCTATTTTTGCATTCCAGTCCCTTATAATGAAAAGGACATCTTTTTTGGGTGTTAGTTCTAAAAGGTCTTGTAGGTCTTCATAGAACCATTCAACTTCAGCTTCTTCAGCATTACTGGTTGGGGCATAGACTTGGATCACTGTGAAATTGAATTGCTTGCCTTGGAAATGAACAGAGATCATTCTGTTGTTTTTGAGATTGCTCCCAAGAACTGCATTTCAGACTTTTTTGTTGATTATGAGGGCTACTCCATTTCTTCTAAGGGATTCTTGCCCACAGTAGTAGATATAATGGTCATCTGAGTTAAATTCAGCCATTCCAGTCCATTTTAGTTTACTGATTCCTAAAATGTCGATGTTCACGCTTGCCATCTCCCGTTTGATCACTTCCAATTTGCCTTGATTCATGGACCTAATACTCCAGGTTCCTATGCAATATTGCTCTTTACAGCATCGGACCTTGCTTCTACCACCAGTCACATCCACAACTGGGTGTTGTTTTTACTTTGGCTTCATCTCTTCTTTCTGGAGTTATTTCTCCACTCTTCTCCAGTAGCATATTGGGCACCTACCGACCTGGGGAGTTCATCTTTCAGTGTCGTATCTTTTTGACATTTGGCGTTGGGGTTCTCAAGGCAAGAATACTGAAGTGGTTTGTCTATGTAGATAAGCTATACTGTAAGCACGTAACACCCGGTCAGCACACAATGGGCGTCCACACCGGTCAGCACACAATGGGCGTCCACACCGGTCCACACAGAGACATGCACACAAACACATAATTCCCCAATTGATTCCCATCCATCCCCTCACATCCAAGGAGGCAACAGGGGTTACTTCTGGTCAGATCCTGGGCCAGAGTCTTGGAGTTCATTCTCCAAGATCCTGTGTGTCATGTTTCCCCCACACTGGCTGAGCAGGTGGTGGGTGGTGTGGGTGCTCAGCAGAGCAGAGTGTCCTGTGGTCAGGAGCCCTAGTCAGGGGTGGAAAAGACAGTCCTTTCTAATAGGACCGCAAAACCCTACTGTGCCAAGCATGGGTTTGGCTTCCGGGGGCTCCAAGAGGAGGCCTTGTATCTGATGTATTTTACAACTGGCTTCACAGTGTTAGTAGTGAATGTAACAGACCAGAAAAGCAGGGAGGAAATGAGGTAGCAGAAAGTCCCCACTGGGACTTCTGGTGAGGCACCCAAAGAATCAATGAGCGGATAGGATACAGAGCTGGGGGCAGGGAAGTGTGCTCAGGAGTTGCCTTTGGAAAGGCAAACAGAGTAGAATGGACAGCCAGGGACCTCCCTGAATGACTCAGCTCTCTGCAAGTCTGTGTGTGCCTGAGTGTCTGCCTGTGAGAAACAGCCATGTGGATTAGGATCCAGGGCTGCCTGTTGTATAAATATTTGTATACAAGTAAATGGGAGAGAGGATTTAAAACCCCAGAAGCAAAGGTTAGGTTTTCTCAGGCTAGAGGAAGATATATTTTCTCCTGCGCCACCGTGCCCCCACTGCTATGTGCTTATTGAGAGTATTTATTTTAGGGAAGGGACATCCACCAACAAATTTACTATGAGACAAGCGAAAGGAAAACCATGATTTCCACCTTTTTGCTAATTCTTAGTATTAGGATGGAGACTTGGGCTGGATGCCTCCATCTTTTGTAAGGATGCACCACCAAGAATTTTGATTAATGCTGAGGAAGGCTCAGGAGCTTGTCTGTGTTAAAGATTGAGAAAATACTCATTTGCTTAAGAAAATAAAATAAAAGTTTGCAGATATCCTCTGGCACTGGGGAAGCTGGCAAAGAATGTAGATCAGGGGAGTGAGAATGCATAATCACAAGAGGTATCAGGCAACAGACCTAAGGGGAAAGCCAGTCTGCAAGAAGTTCCATGCAGGGTCTTAGTTAAGGAGCCTTAAGGATTGAGATCCTAAAGGAAATCAACCCTGAATATTCATTGGAAGGACTGATGCTGAAGCTGAAGCTCCAATACTTTAGCCACCTGATGCAAAGAGCTGACTCGCTGGAAAAGACCCTGATGCTGGGAAAGATTGAAGGCAGGAGGAGAAGGGGAAGACAGAGAACGAGATGGTTGGCATCACCGACTCAGTGGACATGAGTTTGAGCAAGCTCCGGGAGATGGTGAAGAACAGGGAAGCCTGGCGTGCTGCAGTCCATGTGTTAGGGGGAAGCACGCTGATTGAAACCGCCCACCCTGGCCAGGCACCATAGTAACCATTTGCATGAGTTGTTTTATGACAGGAGATCCTGATAAGGAATACGGAACTAATAAGCCACCACCAACCAGAAGAGTTTGGGAAAGGTTGAAAGAAGACACTGCGTGTCCATCCACTTCCCAGAACCCCTCTCGCTAGCATCCATCTTGGCTGAGCGATGCGTGCACCACCAGGAAAGACTCTGAATTAGAATGATTGGCCAAAGACCACCCGGAAACTAATCCCGTCACCATAAAAGCCAAGACTTCGAGCCACGCGGCAGAGCAGTTCTCCTGGGTTCCCTTACCTACTGCTCTCCACCCGGGTGCCCTTTCCCAATAAAATCTCTTGCTTTGTCAGCACATGTGTCCCCTTGGAAAACTAATTTCCGAGTGTTAGACAAGAGCCCGGTTTCGGGCCCTGGAAGGGGTCCTCCTTCCTGCAACACATGGGGTCGCAAAGAGTTGGACATGACTGAGCGACTGAACAACAACAAAGGATGGAGATGGTGAATATTGTATTTTAGGTCATTTCCTATTCCACACTGCTATAATTCACTCCTGATATTCCCAAATCTTCCACAAAGTCCGAGCAGTAGTTGAGGTGAAGGTTAAGCTGCTGTAACAAAGAACCCCAAAATGCAGTGGATTAAGGAAGGCAGAAGTTCATTTCTTACTTGTGAAGAAGTCCTGGGATGAGTGGTCTGGAATACATCAGACTTTGTTCCACATTCTCTTTTGGGACCCAGGTTCTTTCCCCAGAACTGTCCTCATCTGCATGGCTAGGCTGCATCCAAGCACATCCCTCTGCTTTGTATAAAGGGGAAGGGAGAAAAAGAACACCATGCACAATTTTCTTTTAAGCAAATGTGGCACTAGCTAACGCATTGCTTGTGCTCACATTCCATTGGTTAATTCCATCTTGACCCAGGGGATGCTGGGAAATGTAGTCCCCAGCTAAGCAGCCATGTGCTCATCTATCTCTATGGAAGAAGGGGAGGATGGAATTGTTAGAAAATGCACTGTTATCTATTGCAGTCTTGGGCCTGGGCTGAGCCACCATAGTTCCTTACTAGATTATTGTAATAGTCTCCCAACTGCATCCTCAATCCCTTTATTCTTTTCTATTCTCCCCTCCCATAAAGATTTCTTAATCTATTAAACACACTTTTTGCACTATTAGGCTCAGCCAGCTTTGAATTTATTCTATCACAAAAAAATTGTATCTTAAGGAATTCCCCACTGGTCCAGTAGTTAGGACTCCACACTTCCACTGGGGGGCATGGGTTTGATCCCTGGTTAGGGAACTAAGATCCTGCCTGCCAGGCAGCATGGCTAATAAATAAATAAATAAAATTTAAAAATTGCACCTTAGTTGTTGACTTCCATTCTATTCTGAAAGCAATATCTGGAAGTGCCGCAAAAACTTGTTACTCTTTGCTCAAAATTCTCCAGGGGCCTCCCATATGCTCTGAGTAAAAGCCTGAGTCTTTCCAATTGCTTACCAAGCCCTGTATGATTTCCAGCCTCCACCCACTTCTGGCCTCAGCTCCTCTCACAGCCTCCCTTGTTCACTCCATCCAGCAACACTAGCCTCTGTCTCCCTTAGAATGTCAGGTGTGTTCCTACCTCAGGGTCTTTGCACTTGCCTGAAACACTCTTTCATGAGACATCCATGTGACTCATTCTGCCACTTTCTCAACCAGGCCTTCTGGATCCCACCTCATTTAAAATAGCAATTCCACCCCCTGATATATATAAATGAATTGTGTGTGCACATGCCTAAGTGTATGGTTTGTTTTATTGTCTTTTTAACCATTACAGTTAAGCTCCAGGAGTAGGAATTTCATATGTATAGGTGTTCACATGTGTGTGACATATATGCATATCTGCAAAAACTGTTAACCTCCTTCCTACTAATGACAGACTTTCCTGGGCCCAGGCAAGGAGGTAACAATGAATAAAACAGCTCCAAATCTCCAGCCTCCTAGAGCTTATCTTTTGGTGGAGGAAGACAGACAACAAATTGCATGAACAAATATTAAATATGATCCTTTCAGAAGGTGATAGGTATTGTGGAAAATAACGTGGGATGAGTTATTGATGAGTGATGGTGGAAGAGGGCAACTTCTGTAGATAAAATCATCAGGAAAGTTCATCTGAGGAGGTGACATTTGAGGTGATACCTGAGTGATAAGAAGAAGCCAGCTATGCAAAGTGCTGGAAACTGTATTGCAGGCAGAGGAAACAGCAGGTGCAAAGTCCCTGAGGCATGAATGAGATCAGCGTATTCAAGGAATGAAAAGAAAAGCAGAGAGGTTTGAGCACAGGTAGCACCAGGGATTACAGTAGTGATGAGGTTGGGAGGGAGGCAGAGAGGGACCAGATCATTCAGAGTGTCCCTGTCCACTTTCCTAGCCGTTAGCCAAGATGAGAAACTTCCCTGGTCCCCCCTAAACCCTGACTTCAGGATTGGCTCTTGAAGATCCAAAGGAGAAACCAAAGGATTGAAGGCATCCTTGGCAACCAGGTGCCTCCCAGCCAGTCCCCGGCTCTCTGACAAGCTTGTCAGAGCATTGATGGAGTGATTAAATTTCATGCTGAACAGACTCAAGCCCTAAATAATGTTCTGAACAGAGAGCTACTGTCTGAGATGCTGCCTGCACCTCCCCATATTTCATTAGGGTCTCCAGAGGCAAAGCAGAGCCAAGGAAGCCAGAAAAGGTCAGGACCTGAACACTCTGCATCTTGCAAGAAAGGCCACTGGGGTCCAGCCAAAGGGCATTGGATTGGAGCTTCAAAAGCCAAACTTCCAGCCAGGGTCAGCACCTTACTGTGAAACCCTGGGCAAGATATTTCCTTCTCTGGGCCTCAGTCACCTAATCTGCAAACCAATTGGGAAGGGGTGTCATCCCCGGTCCCTAATGGCTCTTGAATATTCATAACAGCTTCTTTAATGGAGGGTTTATGATGGACTAAACACTTAACATCAGTCATCTCATTCACTCCCCACAAGAATCCTATCAAGTGAGCACTATTACGATATTTTACCAATGAGAAAACTGAGGCTCAGAGAGGTTAACTTAATCCAGGAGACACAGCTAAGTGTTGGGTTGGGATTTGAAGGTCAGCAGTGAGGCTTACCCTCTCAACCATTCTGTTTTAGGTTTCATACCAACACTCTTAAGGGTTTGGACTGTTTTCAACCTTATAGTTTGGAGGAAGATTATTTATCCAGGGTCACTTACCATTAGCTCTGCACTTTGAAGTATCTATCTGATGGCTGGCTTGCTGTCCCCACTCCTGGGCTGTCTTGCCCTAGGACTGGAATCATGCGTGGGACTGTTGTTGAATTGACTTTGATTGGTATAGTTTCAGGAGGGCCAGGGTTTGGGGCAGACGTGGCAGGCCGCGGGACTTGATCCTGACAAGACTTTGCAGGAGCTTTATTGACAACTGTTAATCCTGGCAAAAAGCCAGAACTCATCTGCCTTGAGCGCCTCTCGGCCTCCACTCCTATTCTCTCCAGCTGAAGTCTGCAGAGACAGCCAGGCCTGGGGTTCAGAGGCTGAAGCCAAGGTGAACTCCGTCCCCTGATCCCTCTCTACACAGCCAGGTACAGCAGGCAGCCAGCCAGACGTCTCTCAGGACCTGCCACTTGCTGTGAGAATAAAGGGAATAAAACAAACATAAGAGGCTTGTGGTTCCCTGTGAGCCTGGGGGGAGTTCCAGTGTTGCTCAGGGTGCAGGGGGAAGAGCACTCATGTTTCCTGGGGTTTGACCTTTTGTATTGAAACTCTTAAAAATGGGCATGCCCTTGCTGAGCAAAGGCTCACTGCATACATAAATATATTTTCATGGAAATGAGAATGAAAATTTAATCACTGAAAAGTGGTTGTTTTTGCATGGTGGGTTTTCAAGGATATTTGCTTTAAAATTAATATACAATTTTGGAGCAGTTTTAGATTTACTGAAAAAATTAAGTGGAAAGTACAGAATTCCCACAAGCCTCTAAGTTTGTGGTAATTTGTGATGCAGCAATAAGTAAGACATGATACAAACAGGGATCCTGTCTCCTCATCCCATTCACATCTCCTCCTCACTTGACTTCCTCTCTATTTCCCAACTTTGTGGTCTTGGGCTAGTTTCTTGGTCTCCCAAAGTCTCAGTTTCTTCATCTATACCATGGAAATCAGTAAATCCTAATTCTTAAGGTTGCCATGGGGAATGGATGAGGAAGTCAGCAAAGCTTATCACAGTGCTTTGATCTTGGTGAGGTCTGGTGGCCATTCAAGAAAAGTTATCTTGCTATTGAATGTCATAGCATCTGAAAGGTCACATAGGTGTCAAGAAAACAAAATAAAATAACAATCATACAGGTGACTAGTCTCAAACAAATAGGAAGTCTGAAGATTGAGGCAAAAAATGACTTTTTCCATTAAATTCCTTTCAGTTACTCTAGAATTCCACTCAGATGTGGCCCAATGGGGTACGTTCTTTTTTCCCCAGTTTTTCTCCATCTTCTCTCCCTGTTCTCATGTTCTCTTGCCTCTTTTTTCTTCCTTCCTCCTACGTCCCAGCTCTATCCTGGATTAGCAACAAAAAATGATAATCGCAAAATTCAAAACTGCCCTTGAAAATCTCTTAAGAGGCGTTATATTGGAGAACTACACGTCGCCTCTCACTAAGTTTTCCTTCAAAATTGGAGTTGAAGGCTGTTTCTTGGGTTTCTGCTTAGGTTTCATGTTGATCTATGTCTATAATCATCCATCTACAAAATATCAATAGATACATGTATCTGTGTATCTTTAAACTACAGCCACCCTCGGTGTGGCAAAGCTAATCTCATCCTGAGACAAGTGAGAAATGACCCCCACAGGAAATCCATCAGGTTTACATTTCCCATCTCAGGCCTATTCTGGGGCACATTGAGTAGAAAGGAGAACAAAATCACCAGCACACTTGTGTTAATATTTATCTCTCTTAACTTTGTGAGGCTCCCACTGATCCTATTGCATCCATTCTAAGATGCACGCTTTTTCTGATTTTAACATCCCTGAGACGGAGATGCATTTTGGCGTGATCTCATTTCACTCCATGTGCCCAAGCCAACTTGGTCCTAGCTGTTCAGATGGTCCTTACTTCAAGTGAGTTATGTACACCGCCCAGCCTCCACATGTTGACTTCGGTCACCATTAACGTATCTTCAGAAAGATGATGGCATGACATGAGTCGGCATTGAATGGGAAGTTTCTGTGTGCACAGAAAGATACCCAAGCACAGCAGAGGGGTGGAGATCCGGTCAGCATGAAGCAAATTCTTGTCTTTGAGGGAATGACTCCAGTTTCATATTTTCTTGCAAAGTAACAACCAGATCTTGACGGAACCCCTAAAAAGGAAGAAACCATGGTAGATGAAGCTGTATTGCATTTTGTCACTTAGATACATGCTAAAGGTTTTCTTGTCACATCAAGCCAAGCAACAAGAGGTAAAAGAAGTTGCCAAATCCCTGGGAACAGATGAAGGGACTTTCAAAGGATGGTGTGATCAATCAAGGTATTTAAAAGAACTATGAAGGCATTGCATAGTGACTTAATTGGAAGAGATTTTTAAAATTTATTTTACATAAAATAATGATGCATCTTAAACTTGATGATGTTTTACATTTAATGAAAACCAGCTGAATTCAAGGTACTTAAATATATGGGATGTGATGCCAATTTAATGATCAATGAAATCTCCCAGTATTACACCAATGCATTATTATATTTTACTTCTTTGTTTTTGTAGCTTATTTTTGTTTGTTTGGCTGTGTGGCATGTGGGATCTTAATTCCCTGACCAGAGGGAACATTTCTATATTTGATATATGGACATTTATTATTATCTTACAAAAAGGCTCTCAAACCTGACTTGTATCCTCCTTTTTTGTTATTATATGAGTATAATATCCTTCAGAAACCCATGTACATTGGGAGTGTGGAGTCTTAACCACTGGACCTCTAAGGAAGTCCTCATTATTATATTTTAAAAACTTCTGTCTACTCGCTCTGTCTTTCCAAAGATCTCTCCCAACAAGGGGTAAGGAAAGGAAGAAAAGAAATCCTTTCAATTTGATAGTGAAATAGTGCATGTATTTTAGGAACATGCAACAATACTGGCTAAAGAGTGCCTACCCATTAATTCAAAAATACTGGTTCCAGGAATTTACCCTCAGAATGAGAGAGTGACTGAGTACAAATCTTTAGTTACCAGATGGTTATATCAGCCTCATTTATACGCATAAAAGATTAGAAACAATTTAGATGATCCTCAACAGAACTGTGCTTAAACAAATGATTACACGTCCATACAATGGAATAGTAGAGTAGGCGGAAATCAAAAACGGAATCAATGTTTATCAGCAGGGAAGGAAACTCATATAACAACAAAATAGGAGGAAACAAGTCAAGTGTGAGAGGCTTTTTGTAAAATAATAATAATAATAAAACAATAAATGTCTACATATTTAATATAGGAATGTTGACTAGAAAGAAACAAATGAAATAAAAATAGCAGTTATCTCCTCTTCTGAAGAGAGGAAATGTGGGTGGCTTTCATTGTCTTCTGAGTTTTCTGATTCTCTTTTCATAAAATATTTTAATGTAGTTAAAACATAATAAAACAAAGAGGGTGGGAAAAAAAGAATTGATAATAGCTCGTGTGAGAAAAATGAGGAAAAGCTGCCTGCTTAGGCTTCCTCTATGGTGTTTCTTTAGATGTCCACAGGTTTATGCTCTAGGAATGACTGTCTGCTGAAGAAAAAAATAAATCCTAATCACACTGCTAATAAAAACATCTTGGTGGCAAATATCTTTAATCCAGTAAACTAAGAAAAGACGACAGGTGTGGAAGCCTCCAGTGTCTACATTTGTGTGGGAAGTCTGGGAGGGCAAGTTTCTCAGTATTTGCTACTGGGGTGAATTTTTTTCTTTTTTTCTCTATCTCTTCTTGGGGTGAGGACGCTTATGTTTTCACCACCAGCAGTTCCTTTCTCAGTAGGGGTGTGGATCGCAGAATTCAGAGCAGGGAGTGGTGACGCCTGGAAATGGCTCTGGTACAGACTGAAGGTCTGTGGTTCCCAAAATTCATCGGTTGAAGTGCCTCTAACACCTGGGGCAGCTGCATTTAGAGATGGGGTTTTGAAGGAAGTAATGAAGGTTAAATGAGATCATAAGGGCAGGGAACTGATGCTTTTGAACTGTGGTGTTGAAGAAGACTCTTGAGAGTCTCTTGGACTGCAAGGAGATCCAACCAGTCCATCCTAAAGGAAATCAGTCCTGAATATTCATTGGAAGGACTGATGCTGAAGCTGAAACTCCAATACTTTGGCCACCTCATGAGAAGAGTTGACTCATTGGAAAAGACCCTGATGCTGGGAAGGATTGAAGGTGGGAGAAGGGGACGACAGAGGATGAGATGGTTGAATGACATCACCAACTCGATGGACATGAGTTTGAGCAAGCTCTGGGAGTTGGTGATGGACAGGGAAGCCTGGTGTGCTGCAGTCAATGGGGTCGCAAAGAGTTGGACAGGACTGAGCGACTGAACTGAACTGAAGGGCAGGCCCTAATCTGATAGGATTAGTGTCCTTACAAGCTCCTTCCCTGGCTACTCCCCAGTGCCTGCACCAAGGAAAGGCCAGGTGAGGCTGAAGTTAGAAGATAGCCCTCTGCAAGCCAGGAAGAGTCACACCAGAAACCAAATCTGGGGCACCATGATCTTGGAATTTTAGCCTCCAGAATTTTAAGGAATAAATGCCTGTTGTTTAAACCACCCAAAGCACTGTTTTGTTACAGCCGCCTAAGCCTACTAATATAGGCTTCCTTCATGGTAAGAGGGAGCAGAGTGCTGGTGGGTGAGCAGTCAGGCAGATGAAGATGAAATGAGGGTGGGTCAGTATGTTTCAGCTGGGAGGAAGAACACATTTGAAGATCCAGAGAGAGAGCCTGAGATACCTTCTAGGTGACCCCACATCCACTCTGGCTGCCTCTGTCCGAGGCACTGATCTAGACAAAGAGTCTCATTTTTTTTTTTTTTTAATTAAAAAATTTGTTTTAGGGGCCCAGAGGTCAAGAATCTGCCTGCCAAGGCAGGGGACACAGGTTCGATCCCTGGTTCAGGAAGATCCCATGTGCCTTGGAGCAACTAAGCCCGTGTCCCACAGTGGCTGAAGCCCAGGAGCCTAGAGCCAGTGCTCCACAATAGGAGAGGCCACCATGGTAAGAAGCCCATACACTGCAACTAGAGAGTGGCCCCTGCTTTCCACAATTAGAGAAAAGCCTGTGCAGCAATGAAGACCCAGTGCCATCAGAATAAATAACTGAAAAAGATTTGTTTTAGTTCCCTGACCAGGGATAGAACCCACATCCCCAGCACTGGAAGGTAGATGCTTTTTTTTTTTTAATTTATTTTTAATTGGAGGATAATTGCTTTACAATATTGTGTTGGCTTCTGCCACACAGCAACGTGAATCAGCCATGAGTATACATACGTCCCCACCCTCTTGACCCTCCCCCAGCCCCCACATCGTCCCACCCCTCCGGGTTGTCACAGAGTACTGTATTGAGCTCCCTGTGTTACACAGCAAATTTCTATTATCTATCTGTTTTACATATGGCAATGTGGATGTTTCAAGTCTATTCTCTGTCACACCCTCTCCTTCCCCTGCTGTATCCAAAATCTCTTCTCTATGTCTGCACGTCTGTTACTGCCCTGCACAGAGGTTCAACAGTACCATTTTTATAGATTCCATATATATGCGTTAATATACGATATTTGTTTTTCTCTTTCTGACTTACTTCACTCCGTGTAACAGGCTTCTAGATGCACCTGCATCACTAGAACTGACTCAAAGGTGTGGAAAGTGGATTATTAACTGCTGGACCACCAGGGAAGTCCCAAGATCCTCATTCTTGAATCACTACCCAACATACTCGGTCCTTCATCCCCCGTGCACCCCCAAACACCTTCATCTTAATTCTTGGCTTGAGTGTCTCTCTTAGCATGCAGCCGGCTCTGGCAAACCAAACTGAGCATCCTCGCTGCCTTGCTTCATTGATACTGGCTTCCTTGCCTGGGATGTCTTCCTCTTTCTGCTGCACACAAGTCTCCCTCTTCTTGTCTATAAAGTGAAAGTGAAGTCGCTCAGTCGTGTCTGACTCTTTGCAACCCCGTGGACTGTAGCCCACCAGACTCCTCCATCCGTGGGATTCCCCAGGCAAGAATACTGAAGTGGGTTGCCATTTCCTTCTCCACCTTGTCTGTAAGGACCACCCTAAGATCTGTCTGTTTCACCCAAAGAACACTCCCATCAGCCTCTTCCCCACCAGGAATTATGTGTTGTTCCACATCACAGCCCCATTGTCTAGCAAAGTGCCTGGCACATAGGAAGCACTCATCAAATACATGCTGTAGAATGAATGAATGAATGAAGATGAATGGGCAACATATGTTAACTGCCTGCCATATAACATCCCCAGATTCTTGGACCTTCTGAAACAATCGAATCCAGCTCTTCTCAAATTTGTTAGTCTCTGGACCTCTTTACACTCTGAACTGAGGACCCAGTTTGTATGGTTACATCTATTGTTGTTTACCATATTAGAAATTAAAACTGACAACTTTAAAAAAATATGTATTTATAAATCATAAAAATAAAAATAATATTAGGCTTATGAAACATTAAAATATTTTTATAATGTTTATACATATGATAACAACTATATTATCCCCCCTAAAAAAGTGAGAAGAGGGACATTGCTTTACATTTTTGCAAAACTCTTCAACATCTCATAATTGAAGATGACTGGATTCTCATGGCTACTTGTGAGTTTATTGTGATATCATAGGTCTTAAAGACTCTGGACAATTCCCCTTTATACCCATGAGAGCATGAAGGTGAAAAAAAGCAAACAACACTTTAGTGTTATTATAAAAGGGCTCCCCAGGTATCTCAAACAGTAAAGAATCTACCTGCAGTGTGGGAGACCTGGGTTTGATCCCTGGGTCGAAAAGATCCCCTAGAGAAAGGCATGGCAACTAGCTTTGATTTCATGGATGCCTGGAAAGTGTTGTGGAGAATTCCTGACATCCATGGACCTTACTTTGAGAACTTTGGATCTAATCCAACTCTAGCATTTTATGTTTTACAGGTGAGGACAGTAAGGGCTAGAAACATGAGGAGACATGTTCAAAACCACAAGTGAGTTTTTCAGAGAAACAATAAAAGCTGTCCTGCATTAGTCTCTTACCATGTACCTAAGCTCTGTACTTTTATGGAATTCTCTCATGGAATTGTCCATGTGACTCTCTAGAGCTGGACTGAGTTTGACCCTATTTACCAAAGCTCAGGGAGGTATGTTAGTTGCCCAAGGCCACACAGCTGGCCAGGGGCAGAACTGAAATTCAAGGCTAGCGTTATATACATGAGTTTTGGCTCTCAGTCCCTTATCCATATTCCTGGAACATAAATAGCTAAAAAGAATGAAAATGATATGCTCCTCTCAAAATATGGGCTGCCTTCAGAGCCCAGAGGATGGAGGCACCCCAGAGGTCAAGAGTGGAGCTGGAAGATATGGGCTCCAACCAAAGAGTTGGAGGCAAATCTGGGTGGACTTACTCAGGCCTCCAGGAGGCGCTCTGGACATCTTCCCCAGTGGTCTTTGAGGGATTCAGGCCAATCCACCAAAAGTCAGTTCTGTGATACGAAGACCTTTGAAAAATCAAGTAGCTGATGACCAGCTGCTCAAATTAATCAGCACTTCCAATTTCCCAAAACCTTATTTAAGGAAAATTCTTATCAAATATAGTTAATGAATGTGAATACACCCCTCTTTAAAGACAGTCAGTGACTTACACTGCTATACTTGTGCTAGTTTAAGATGCTCAATGATGATATTCATTGAATTTATAATTCTTGACTACTCTTAACCCAAAATTTATTCAGGATGTCTTAATTGTATTCAAGACTCTGCTTAAGATATTCAAGAATATATTCTTCATTAGAAGATCATCATAAGAAAGCCAAACAGCTCCTATGATATTTAGCTTCAGACAAATTGAACTTAAAATGCTGCTGAGAAGAATATATTCACTGAAAATGTTCAAGACTAATTTATTAGGAAGACCATATCCATATTCATTGAAAATATTCAAGAAAGCTGGTAGGATTCAAGACACTTTTGGCAGATTTAGAAAACTGGTGTGTTGGTGGCCTGCTGTCAGCCAGGTATTGGTCTGAGGTCTTTTGTGCCAACGTGGAGCTATGCTCTTCTCAGTTCTGTGGGAGACCTGGGACAGGCCAGGCATTCTAGAAAGTTGTAAGCTGCATTTGAACCCTTAGAGGAGAAGAAAACGTTGTTGTAAACTTATGGTTGCCAGAGGGAAAATGGCGATGGGATAAACTGGGAGATTGGGATTGACACGTACCCACTACCATATGTAAAATTGATAACTAGGGACTTCCCCGGTGGTCCAGTGGTGAAGATTCCACACTTCTAATGCAGGGAACATGGGTTTGATCCCTGATAGGGAATAAAGATCCCACATGCTTCATGCTGTGGCCAAAAAATTTAAAAAAAACACACACACACACAAAACATAACTAATAAGGACCCACTGGGTAGCACAGGGAACTCTACTCAATACTCTGTAATGACCTATATGGGGAAAGAATCTAAAAAAGAGTGGATATATGTTTATGTATAACTGACTCACTTTTCAGTACACCTGAAACTAACATAACGTTGTAAATCAAATAGGCTCTGTTAAAAATTAAAAGAAAAAGAAAACAGTGTGTCCCCAAGGACTACCTTGACCCTGTGGTCACCTTCATGAGGGAAAAATAGAAGACGTTTCCAAAGGCTTTGTAAGCATTATTTCCTTCAACCACCCTGGGAAGTTGGCTACAGAAATTATTGCTTTTTTACTGATAAGGATGCTGAGGCTCAGACAGGTGGAGTAAGTCACCCAAGATCATCTAGTTAGTCAAGGGCAGAGCAGGGATTTGAACTCAGGCAGTATAGGAAGGTGAACTCAACCAGAGTGGGATTTGAACTCCAGTGTCTGAACATTAGAACCCAGGGTCTTGGCTGTTGGACTATACGTTCTCCCACAAAGTTGACTTTCTATGAGCTTTATTGAATCAATGGACAAAGAAACTATCGTCAAGGTAGGGGCCGGTTAGTGGAGATTGAATAGTTGGGGCTTTCAAAGGAGCTACGAGGGAATTTAATGGCCCATCCATTTGAATACTTTAGCCACCTGATGCAAAGTATTTTGGCCAACACTTTGGCCATCTGATGCAAAGAACTGACTCTTTGGAAGAGACCCTGATGCTGGGAAATATTGAAGGTAGAAGAAGGGGATGACAGAGGATGAGATGGTTGAATGACATCACTGACTCGATGGACATGAGTTTGAGCAAGCTCTGGGAGTTGGTGATGGACAGGGAAGCCTGGCATGCTGCAGTCCACAGGGTCACAAAGAGTCAGACACGACTGAGCGAATGAACTGAACTGAACTGATCTGTTTGAATATTAGAAGCTACAGGCAGAAGAGGAAAAGGAAATAGTGAATTACAAGGACAGGTCTCTTTTCTTTTTTCTACACCACACAGAAACAAAAATAATGGAAATTCTGACGGCCTACCTATTTATCTGTTCCACCGTCATGCTATTGCTTAGAACCCAGATCTGGCTACATTATGTTCCCTGAAAAACATTATAAAAACAAAATGTAAGCACAAAGCCCAGTGGGAGAACAATGCTAGCCATTAATGCAGATGCTTGCTCTGTTCTGCAGCAGCAGTTTTATAGAAGTTTCCCAAAGTATTTGTATCATTCTTCCTTTTGAGGGGAAAATGATGTTTTTATTTTGTTCTTTATTTTACAAGCGAGACGCATACCACATGGACATTGTTGGTAAGTCAGAAAGTATGTATAAGCTAAAATAAGATAAAAATCATCCATAAATCTTCCTTCCCCTACTTCAAAAAAAAAAATCATTGTTCACAGTAGGTGCCTATTTTTCTCCAGGGCTTTTGCTTTTATGCAATTTTTAAATGGGCTCATATTGCACATGTGATTTTGTAACCTAATTTATGATGATCTTATTAATAAAGACAACTTTACCTCATTTTTTATTATTGTTGATTTCTGGTTGTTGATGATTTATTCCCTGAACCCAAAGACGTAAGAGATGGAGAAGGCTTCAGGGGCTACTTAGAAACTCGGCTGCAGGACAAGCTGTCCTATGACAGGACTTAGGAGGGTTTTGGTGGACAGGTGTCTGAGGAGGGGCCACTATGGCTTCCTCCAGCCAGTCAGGGCTCGGAAAATTGCAATGACAAACATCTGGGGAGACCTGATGATAAAATTCCACCAGTGGCATGAGGTTGTGGGCAAGCTCCCTCACCTTAGGCTCCTCCGTCAAGTGGGGTTGCTTTGAGAACTGTGACATCAACCTGCTAAGTTCCTGCCCAATGCCTTCTCCTCAACCCTCTCCACTCCACTGATCTAACACAGACTCAGCAGGGTTCTGGAAGCCCCTCCTAGGGACAATGGATTTTAGTAGCTTTTTTCCACCAAGACAATAATGTTTTGACAGGGCACAGCAGAACTTGGCAGCACAGCATGACCAGGTTCCTCTGAATGGCAAGAACTCAGCTCTGAGGTCCCGGTGCCCTGGACCTGGGCCATCCTTCCCTTCCCCACAGGCTGGCTTTTCCACATCCTTCTCTTCTGCTTCCTGCTTGGTCTCCCTCCCTTCCTTATCTCCAGTTGTCTCCTTTAAAAAAAAAATTTTTTTTCCCAGAATCCAACCACAGAGAGGAGAAGCTGCATGTGGTAGATATTACTGCCAGGGATGATGCCAGGGAAGTTAGTGAAACCCTTGGGAGGTTCCCTGGGCTGGACCACCTATTGTAGACATAATCGCATGCTTGAGAATAATGGATGGTAGCCCACCAGGTTCCTCTGTCCATAGAATTCTCTGTGCAAGAATACTGGAGTAAGCAACCATTCCTTTCTCCAGGGGATCTTCCCCACCCAGGAATAGAACCTAGGTCCCCTGCTTTGCAGGTAGACTCTTTACCATCTGAGCTACCAGGAAGCCCATGATAAAGAATAGACACCCTCAAAGGAGTCATTTTCCTATGAAACAGAGACTCCTGAACAATATTTTATTTTTAGCCAGTTAGTGAGATAATTTATATTTAAAAAACCATCATGCCTGGCACATAGTATGCTCTCAATAGATGCTAACTTTAGATGCTAACTATTACTGACTTGGAGAAGGAAATGGCAACCCATTCCAGTATTCTTGCCTGGAGAATCCCATGGACAGAGGAGCCTGGCAGGCTACATAGTCCACCGGGTCACAAGAGTCGGACACGACTTAGTGACTAAAGAGAGAGATTACTATGACAACAATCGCCTAAAAGCATATAGAAAGCATTAGGACTGTGCATCTGGGCAACCACGGGAAGTCTGAGGCAAACACCATTCCTCCCATGAGACCCTCTCCCCACCCTCCACCCCCACCACCCTTGCCCTGGAAACAGCCCTGGGCAGAGTACAAGCTGGGAATATTTTCATACCCCGTCACCGCCTGAAGACAGCCAGGGTGTCACCAGGCAGATAAATGCGCTCATCTTTTCCCGCTGAAATTGGCACGTCCAGAGTGGAACTTGGATGATTTATTTACCAGTGACAGTTCTGCTCTGGGGCGGAAGTGCCCTGGTTTGCTGAGCGGTCTGTTCATTTGTCTCTGTTGGCAGTGCAGGCTCGTGGGATCCCCGTCCAGGTTCCCACCGGTGCCTTATTCCTTCCACATCCTGCCGCGCACAGAGGGGCAGTCATGGGGGCTTGGCGGTGCGCTTGCCCCTCACCTACAAAAGCGCCCTCTAGGGTTGGCTTGGAGTGGGGAGGTCCCTGGGGATGGTCACGGGGTTGGGCATGGCAGCTTATGTGGCATTAAAGAAACCACATCTACAAGGTCAAGGTCTCTTTCAAGGTCATGGGAGCTGGATTGCTCTGAGCTCAAATGCTGTCTCTGCTATTCCTTAGTTGTGTGGCCCCACGCAAATGGTCTGACCTCTCGGATCCTCAGATTCCTTCTTTGTTACAAGGGAATAATGACACCGGTTTCCTGCTATCTTATGAGCAGAGCATATGCAAAGCACCTGGCATGTAGTAAAGTGAGTCTGACATGTGTAGGAAGCTTTTAATAAAAGGTAGCTATTATTCACATCTTCATCCTCATTACCATTCCCCTGGGCTCAGAGTTGTCCCTGGAGAAGGTGGAGTTTTTTCTTAAGCGTATGAAATAATCAGAGCTGGAAGCAACTTACAGAAAAAGCCAGGTGGCTGAGCTGAAGCTCTGACACTTTCACACTGCCTGATCCAGCGGCATTATTTCACCTCCCTGCGCTATTTCACCTCCCTGAGTCTTAGTTTCCTCATCTGTAAAGTGGGGATAAAATGAGGTACATCATGGGAAGCATCTGGCCTCAAGGGTACTCAGTGAAGATCAGATTTCTTTTTCCATCTCCTTCTTACATGCTCAATGCTTTACGATTTACAAAGGGAGGTGACAGTCATTATCTGATACCCACTGTAACACCCCCACCCCAAGGATGGGTCATAATCCCTGATTCACAGGTGGGGAAACAGGAGCTCAGAGAAGTGCAGCAACCTGCCCCAACTCATATTCATTCATTCAACAAGCATTGATTAATCGCCTACCGCACACCAGCCATGGTTAACGTGCCCCAGATATACTGATGAACGCAACAGACAAAAAAAAAAACCTTGGTCCTCATGGAGCTTACATTCTAGAGATGGGATGCAGATAACAAACAATGGAAATAATAAATTGTATAACACATTAGAAAGTGACAAATGCTATGGAAACTAGATCATGATGAGGGGGATCAGGAATGATGGATGGAGAGGAGGCAGATTGCAGTTTTAGAGAGAGTGTTCACAATGAGCCTTATGAGAAGGTAACAGCTGAGCAAAAACCTGATGGAGACAAGGGTGCTAGCCATGCAGATGTCTGGGGAGTGGGGAGGCACTGCAAGCAGAAGGAACAGCATATGCAAAGGCCCTGAGGTGATAGTGAGCCTGAAGTGTTCATAGAACAGCAAGGAGTGGAGAGAATGGGGAGGGATAAGGTGGAAGGGGTCCAGAGGTAATGATGTGTGTGTGTGTGCACGCGCACACATACTGAGAGAGTGAGAACGAATTCTTTAGGGCCCTGTAGCCATAATAAGGGCTTCCCTAGTGGCTCAGATGATAATCTGCCTGCAATGCAGGAGACCCAAGTTAGATCCCTGGGTCAGGAAGATCCCCTGGAGAAGTGAATGGTTCCAGTATTCTTGCCTGGAGAATTCCATGCACAGAGGAGCCTGGCAGGATAAGGTCCATAGCTCTGAATGAATTAAGGAGCCATAGGAGGGTTTAAATAAACTCATGCCGCAGTGAGTATTATTTTCCCAGGATCATTCTAGCCGTTGCAGACAAATGGACTGCAGGGTATTCATCTGCAGATGAATGTATAAACAAAATGTGATCTATCTATACCAAGGGGTATTATTCAGCCATAAATAGGAATGAAGTTCTGACACAGGCTACAACATGGATGAACCTTGCAAACATTATGCTAAGTGAAAGAAGACAGACACAAAGGGACAAACATTACAATTCCAGCTCTATGAAATATTGAGAGTAGGCAAATTCATAGAGATGGAAAGTAGATTCGCAGTTACCAGGGATGGGAGAGAAAAAGGAAAGGGGGACATATTACTTTGTACCTACAGAGGTCTATTCGAAATGACGGAAGTTTTAGGAACAGATAGTGGTGACAGTTACACAAACAGTGGATGTAATTAAGGCAGCTGAATTGTGCACTTGTGAAAATAGATAGCTGGTGGGAAGCTGTTACACAACACAGGGAGCCCAGCTTGGTGCCCTGTGATGACCCAGAGCGGTGGGATATGGGGGCGGGAGGGCGGCTTACGAGGCGGGGGTGTACGCACACAGGTGTCTGATTCACGTTATCCCACAGCAGAACTGACGCAACATTGTGAACCAATTATACGCCAATAAAACATAAACAAAAGTGGTTAAAATGACAGATTTTGTTATACATTTTACCAAAAGAAAATTGCCTACAGGAACAAGGAAGGAAATAGGCTAGGCTGTGACAGAGGCTCAGACTGAGGTGGGGGCAAGGAGGAGGTGAGGGGGCCTCAGATGCTGGATCCACGTGGGTGTTAAGACCAGGCATGGAACCTGAGTCTCCCGTACCTTTCCCAGGGCCCCAGGACCACATAGCAGTCTTTTGTGCTCATCGCAGGTCCCCACCCTCCTAGAGGTCTGGGCTTTCAGCTCCTGGCGGTCCTGCTAGGACCGGTGCTGGATTCCTCTGGCTCGTAGAGAGGGTGTGGTATAACTATGTAGAGGGGAGGTTCTGGGCGAGGCTCTTGTGGACGTTGGCAGCCCCCACCCCCCACACACGCGTCCATCCTGGGCTTGCACCTCCAACCCTGCCCGGGCAGCTCCGTTCCCTCTGTTTGCTGCATCACTCTGGTTGTCTGGGAAATGAGTTCCGAGGTCAGGAGCTCAGATTAGGAACTGGGTGGAGCCCATGAGCTCATGAAAAACACTGTTGCTGTTTACACCCCATGGACCTTAGTAACCAGCCAGAGAGACATTCACTCAAATCTTGCTTCTCCTGATGTGGGTACCATTGTTGTTGTTTAGTCGCTAAGCTGTGTCCAACTCTTGCAATCCCATGGACTGTATTCCGCTAGGCTCCGCTGTCCACGGTTCTCCAGGCTAGAATACTGGGGTGGGCTGACATTTCCGGAATTTTTCAGGGAATCTTCCTGACCCAGGGATCGAACCTGAGTCTCCCACATTACAGGCAGATTCTTTACCACTGAGCCACCTGGGAAGCCCTTCAGGCACCATGGACAGAGGGAATACTGGCCCTCGCATGGGGTATGGGCTCAAGACAGTCCTGAGTTCAAATCCCAGCTCTGCCTTCTACTTCCTACGTGACCTTGGCCAGGTTGTTCCACTTCTGATTCCTTATTTTCTCAGGTTGGGACTTGTGAGGACTTGGGACTTTCCTCAGACTTGTGAGGGTTAAGTGACAAACAGGTGAATGGATGTTGTAAAGTGACAGTTGCTAGACAAACAGGAGGACTCATATGACAGAGGGCCTCAGAGAGTGTGGATGATGCCTGGTGACAGGCAGACAAGGAGAGAGGGCAGTCTCGGGAAATTCTGGGTTTTCTGTGGGAGAGGTGTGTGCTGATGTCATGTACCAAAGTCGGGGGAGGGAGGCAGGGGAGCAGTGGGCAGGAAGAGATCCTGAGCTGTTTTTTGCACAGGGGGAGTTTGAGGAAGCCTTGGGTGGAAATGTCCAAGGAGGTACTTGGAGGTCAGGAGAGCTGATCTGGAACAGAAGGAGGAGCTGGGTGTGTTAATTTAGAGGCAGTCTTTGGAACTACAGACTGTGTGATGACCCCAGGGAGAAGCAGAGGCGGGTTAGGACAGGAGCCACAGCATACTGCATTTATGGGATGTTTCCAGGAGATGGAGGAGCAAAGGAAGAGGTGGGAGGACTCGCTCAGGGTCAAGGGAGGAGTTAGTTGTTGAGCTGGATCAGAACGCAGATGTCCCTTTGTAGGTGGCGTGGAGATGCCGCTCAGCCCTGCCTCTTTCTGATTCTCTCTCTTCCTGTCTCACTGTAGTCGCTGGTGTTCACTGGTTTCAAGAGAAACGGAAGGACTTTACCTAGTTTAGGGAAGAAAGGATATGGTAGAGCACAAATAATCGAAAAGAAAACTCAGCAGTGGACCCCAGGAAATGTTAGGGAACAACTGATGGAAACTGCCCACATTAGCCAGGCATGATGATAACGACTTGTTTCTTGTCTCACAACAGGAGGTCCTGTTGTGGAATGATAAGGAATGTGGTGCTGCTGCCAACAACTTACCAGGAGAATTCGGGAGAGGCCAAAACGAGGGAGGAGACACCAGCCTACAGTGTCGTCCTACCAGCCTCCCAGAATCCTTCAAGCTGGAACCCATCTTGGCTGAGAGATGCGTGTGCCACCAGGAAGGACCCCAAGTCAGACCAAATATGGGCCAAACAAGATGACTGGCCAGACACAACTTGGAAACTGACCCTCTTACCATAAAACCTGAAACTGTGAGCCATGTGACAGAGCCATTCTCCTG